>NC_089838.1:23721856-24021856 GCF_035609145.1 Eleutherodactylus coqui
AGGGGTTGCACCGAAAACTCGAGCGCAACTCGCCTCAGACAGCACGAGTCCGATCTGTGCGGAGTGTGCACACTGCGTGACCTATTTATACCCGTGGTACGGACGAGAACAGGACATGCAGCGATTGGTCCATGTCAAAAATCACTAGTATGCATAGCTGCCCACCTTAATACGCAAACGCGTGTTTCTTCTGAACGGATTGTTTTCTACTACAGGTCAATGAGGTTTACAAAACCACATCCACAAGTATATAAGCCCTTCCTTTATATGACACATTCCTCCGGAATTCACTTTTGGCTTTAGCTGAAGGGACCACATGAAGAAAAAAATGCATTTCTTCCCCCCATAAACCACATCTTAAGGGTGCATTTATACATCAGTGCGCAATATTTGTCCAAAAAACGTGGACCAATATCACATCTGTAAACCCGTGATAGAGATATATATATATATATATATAATCTATCTCTATCTATTTTTTTTTTTTTTAATGCGATTATGATACGCTTTGTGAGAAAACCGCAATCACCAGGTTGAAATTTGCATGCTGTTCCAATAGTGGTAAAAGAAAAAAAAGACGCATCGCACTCGCATGAAACTTACATTGACAGGTGAGTGCGATGCAATTTTGCCCAAAAAAAGGACATGCTGCGAATCTTCTATGTTGCAGCATTGCTGCTCATGTAAACACATCCACTTAAAGTAATGGGTTCTTTTCACGTGCGACTTGTATGCATCTAGCAACGAACAGAACTCAAGCATGAAAGTCACCCGTGCAAACATCTTAAAGGGGTTTACCAGGATCTGTCATCAATAGTTGATCGGCTGAGGTCTGTCATTCGGTACCCTGACCGATCAGTTGAGCGGGCGCATGCTATCAGCGCCACAAATACACCTCCGCTCCGACCTCCATATCTGGAGCGGACGTCTCAGCGCCGACCTCTGTGTACTGTAACTGCCGGCCTGGCTCCCACCGATTTCAATGAGAGCTATGCCTACAGTTACAAGCATCGGCCACTACACAGAGGTCGGCGCAGAGGCTTCCGCTCCGACTTCTGTATTTGCGCCTGCTCAGCTAATCGCGACAGACCCCAGCCGATCAACTATTGACGACCTAGCCTGATAAGTCATCAGTAGCATTTCCCCGGAAAACCCCTTTAATAAGTAGTGGATACGGGTCCATAGTATATTAACAACACGTATACATAATAGCGCTGACGTTGGGCAAGAATGTCATGCTCTGTACTGGAAGAACCAGAAATAACCTCGATAGAGCCGGCGACCGCAATGTCCGTCAACCCTGCAAAGAGAAAGAAAAACGGTCATTTCTTCTTTCCGTACCTTTTTGACAGATCCATTAGAACCCCTGAGAAGATTCTGTCTCCGTGGCGAAAGGAAACCACCAATGCATCCTGAATGATGTGATCGAGCGTAACCTGAACTTCAGAACCAGGAAGGAGATGGTCCATTCCAGCGGTAACAAGTCCCTCCGCCATGTGGTCCTGACACAGATTAGGATTGTCCGCACACGCCTCTACATCTGCCTTAGTGGCGGGAAGCATGAGCTCCTCCGGGGACAGTCCTGCGAGGTCTTTAGTCTGTACAATATCAGTAGGTGCCGTGGATGCCTCCTCGCCTACATCGTCCTCGGCGTTAGTCGAGTCCTCCGGCTTAGTGTCCCTATAAAAAGGATCATACTCCACGTCTTGACAATAAGACGCAAGCTCCGTGCGTTCACAACTAACTTCTACGTTCGGCTCAGTTTCCATAGGACCGGATTGAGAGTCCAGCTCTTTCTCCACAGACGTCAGTTCTGAGCAGATCCCGCTGTCCATGGGCGAGACCGGCTCCTCAAGTGCTTGCTTGCTAAGAGAGTCAACATCCTCAGACATGATTAATTGCACCGCCGCCTGTCCGTCGGAGCCATCCGATCGGCACTCCCTCTCGACATGAACGTCCGACCCGTCATCGAGCTTCTCTAGGGTCGGTTGTACGAAGAGTTCACCATCCCCCCCGACGTCCGTACATTGCACGGGGTCAGAAGGAGTCCCTTTATTATTTTCTACCACCTCTAAATCACAGATTCGCTCCTCCTCATCTCCTTGTTGAAATGGTTCGGGGACACATTCGTCATCAAAGCCCTCCATGCGAGGTTCTGGGGCTGAATTGCCAACAGCTTCGGGGATTTCTTCATCCTCAAGGACGGTTTCCTCACATGGAATTTCACCTTGCGAGTCTGACACCAACTCTGAGTTGGAGACCACCGTCTCAGAGATGGACTCTTCATCCACATTTTCCGTCAACGGAGTGATTTGACCTTCCGGCATTTCCTGCGATGTAGGTTCTTGTACCTCGGGCGATGGCGGCTCCCGTACGGGAGTCACCTCGACAAATTCCGTCTCCATACTCAAGGGCGAATCATCCTCCTCCGTAACGGTACATTCCTGCGCCGGTGACACCGCGACGAGGGGGTCCGACACCTGGTGGTGGGGGGTCGGCTCCTGTCCTTGCGGGGTTTCGGGTTCGGGCGAGTCTTGGATTAACGCAAACGTCTCACCAAAGGTTTCTTGCGAGACGTCTGGAGGCAGAACCGGGACCGGCTGAGGGGCGCACTGCGGAGACGATGCCCGTAGTTGATGCCCGGTGTCTGGGGGGCGCTCTACCTCGGAGGGGGGCTCCGCACACTCCGCCTCCTCAGGTTCTCCATGACAGGGGGCAGGAGGGCAGGGACAGTCCTTCCCCAGTTGCATAGCATCTCCCATCACTCCTTCCTCTCCAGCGACCACTGAGGCCTCACCATCCCGCCTCAGAGGCCAGGCCTCCGGTGAGGCCTCCGAGGCGACAGATGGCGCGTCCACTTCACTTTCCCACTGAGTTACCTCAGGCCCCATCCCCTCGGTCTCAGGTAGCCGCAGCCCTGCCTCTCCAGGTTCCGCCTCCGTCGAAGCCAGGGCTGTTTCCATGCTGAGCTCCTCTGCCGTCCCACCGTGCAGCGCCGAGGCCTCCGCATCTTCTTGGCGAGGCCTACCCTCTCCAGAAATCGGCTCGCTGTCTGGCTCGGCTTCTCCTCCCTCCCCCGAACCAGGCGCACCAGCAGCGGCCGCCATTTTCTCTTTCGCGTCTAACCCCCCTCCTCCTCACCACCACACGGGCAAATCGATCCTCGTCCTGAGAGACTGGACAGAAACCCGCCCTCGGACTAGCCACATCCATCCGTTATTGGTCGAGCCCGCCGTCAATCAAACGCTCTAAACCCAAGAGCGCTTCTCATTGGCCTATTTTGCCTGAGGTAAAAATGAAAGCTGGCTGCCTATTGGGTCAGGAGATAAGATCTTGCGCAGCTCATTGGTCGGGAGCGGTGTCCGTCGTGAGGGAGCTGCGGCGTTGATTGGTCGGCGTTGAAATCAATCATTTCCTATCTTTTTGGTCTTGTTGCTAGGCAGCAAGCCAACCGCTATTACCAGTAATGCAGCAGATGGAAGCAGCATGGCCTCGGTGTTTTTATGAGGCGGTGTCAAAAATGTGTGATAATCATGACTGCAATATTCTGCTGCTGTCAGACTGCTCTTCTCCTTGCGAGAATGCCCATTTCTAACAAATAATATTGTATAAGCAGTAAATATACATTTCCCACCAGAGTAATAACAGAAAAATAAACCGCCAATACGTTTACACAGTCGCTCACTTTATTTACGTGACCGCAATAATGAATATGTGACCGCAGCAGCGAATGACTGGCTGCGGGGGTGACGTGCTATATTGACGTCTATGCGCTGGCGCTGGTTACGACACGCCATTGCTAAAGCGCCTAAATAAAGACCGTCAATGCAGGAACTAAAGCGCCTAAATAAAGACCGTCAATGCAGGAACAGCGGCGAATTAGAGAGCTGAAAAAGGGTGTATTTGTTCTGTTTTGCTTTTTTCATTTTATACATAGCAGTAAGGCTGCTTTCATGTCTGCGGTGGGGATTCCATCTTCCTGCCCCGTTCAGGGAATCCCCTGGCCGAGCGGGTCTGTCTTGTGACAGGACCGAACAGCGCCGAATGGACCCCATTGATTATAATGGGTCTGTTTAGTTTCCGCTCAGCTGCCTGGCATTTTACCGGAAGAAAAAGCGCTAAATGCTGCGCTACTTTTTCGGTATTTTGTGCCGAATCTGCGAAGGAACCTCCGACCGCTTCCAATGCAGATGTGAACCCGGCCGAAGAGGTTCTCCTTCCTCCATTCTGCAGAGACTTAGGGTGACTGCACACGGGCGGATTTTCACTGCATATTACGCGGCAGAAATCCGCCGCGTTGCCCCGCAGCTGTTAGGTTCTATTGAATCTAATAGCTCAATGCTCATGGTGCAGAATTCCACCACGGAATTCCGCACCGTAAAATCAGCCGTACTCACTCGCGGCATGCTCTATTTGCCGAGGGTGTATGCGCGAACGGCTTCCATTGCAGTCAATGGAAGCCGTCCGTCACGCTATATTCCGCTGTAGCACAGCGGAAGATAGCGTAAAACCGCTTCCCCGCCTACCTCCAGCCGCGTCATATGACGCGGCCGGCGTGTCATGTGACGCTGTGGGCGTGTCAAATGACTCTGCGGTGCATCACACACTCTATTGTGCATGCGCGCCGAAGTGTCATGCAGGACGTCGGGCGGCGGATCTGGTGGTAAGTATGGGGTCTCTGGGGCGGCACCGTGACGGGCTCCGCGGTCGAGCCCGTCAGCGCTGTGTGAAGCCGGCCTTATGCTCGGTTAATATTGGGCAGAATTGTTGCGGAATTTCCATGCGGATTTTCTGTGCAGAAATTCCATCTCCAACCTTAAGCCTGAGACTAAGCAGCAAAGTGGATGAGATTTGCAAAAATCTCGTAAACACGCCGCGGACAGTACGGGTAAGCCGCGCTGAAACTGACATGCCGCGCGGAATCCAATCTGCGCCACATCTATTGTATCGCTGTTTCCACTGCGGGCTGTCTTCTCTCTGTGTGGAGACATGGCTGCAGCAGAATAAGCAGCTTTCAAAACCCGCACCAAATGTCTGAGGACTTCAGCTGCTGAAATCTCATGGAATTTCCGTGTGGTCCCACTGTGGGCATTCCATGAGATTTCCCCCCGGTGTGAATCCAGCCTAATAATAGGCAGACTCTGTAGAGAAAGCTTTGCAGCAGTCGTCTCACTAAAGCTAATTTCAAATGGGCGAGTGCGATATCGGGCGGTTAAATACGGCCTCATATTGCGCTCACCAATGTGTGATATCCCTGCCAATGGCATCACTTCAGCCAAATGCTTTGGCGGAGAATCGCAGAGTGTTTCCCTTTGTTTTTAATGGAAAAACCTTGCATCGCACTTGTATGCTCCTCGCACGCCGTGCAATGCTTTGCCCGCCCCACTGAAAACAATGGGTGATACGAGGGAACGCCCAAAGATAGGACATGCCGTGATTTTTTCCCGCACCATGATGTAAAAAAAAATTGCTCATGTGTATGACCTCATTCAAAAGAATACGGTTCATATTCGTGTGAGATTTATCGCAACGCACAAATCTTGCACGATTTTCTCGGCCGCGTGGAAGCGGCCTAACATCACAGACAGGATTACACTGAGAGGTAACACCTACTGTATATGTAGGTAACACCGGATCCACCATTCATAAGAGGTGATAAGCTGGGATGATCTACTCCCTTCCCTGCAAAATCACCTCTATACAGGTCATAGAGCAGGTCTACAACAAGTCAGTGGGTCCCCTCCTGCCCATTGTGGGAATGGCCCATGAGGCTGCTGTAGAGCAGCTCTGTAAATTCTCCTAATGCAAGATGGCCGCCCCCATAGCCATGTACAGTCAACAGAATAAAAAATTCTACAATCAGAAACTAAAAACTAATTAGAAAAATGGAAAATGTTTCACTATATGGTTTTAATTAATGCAGCTAGATTTTGATGATGTTGTCCCTTTAAAGGGAACCTATTGCCTCCTATAAGCACACTCCTATAGAGAATGGTGGAGTATGCGCATGGACTGAACGAAAAGGGTCATACTGATAGAGTACTGACTTCCTGGAGTGAAAGCACCTCAACGGGGAGCCCCATAAGTATAAAATCACACCCCCAGATTCAGTGGGACCTGTCCTGTAAGCCCTATAACTTAGTTTATGGTGGTTATATAAGATGACTGGCTCTCCTTAAAGAAAATTTCATTGACAAAGACTATAAGGGCAACCTATGCAGATGCTATAGGGACCCATGAGTAAAGCAGGCCATGCAGATAAGGGCCTGTACACATCTCGCTATTGCCTCCATCCACAGGTCCTGTGAGGGTTTCTGTTTAAAAATCTGAAAACGGCACCCTTGGACAGGACCTAGACTGAATCTTTCTTGGCCACTAATGAAAACTGCTGAAATGAAGACTAATAGGCTTCCATTGTTTCTGGTGGACAGCGCTATTCTTTCCAGCACAAGCGCCACCTTTGTCCTTAGATTGTGTGTAGTATTGCAGCTCAGCACTCATTCATTTCAATTAAGGTGAGCTGCAATACCACACACAACCCTATGGACAAGAGTGGTGCTGTGTTTGAAAAAAGCCGCACTTTTTTTTTTTTTTCAAACCCTGGACAACCCATTATCCAAAGCAGAAAATTCTATTAGGAGTAGCAGAGGATTTTATGTGTATGGGCCTCTCTTGATTCACCCCTAGATGGATGATGTCAGAGGAAAGAGGGATCAGTACTGGTATTACTTTATTACCCCATTGGGGGGTGCCTGTATAAACGGCAGGGTGCAGCATTCAACTTGTTGTTGTTGCCGTGATGGTAGAGTGTCGAGCAAGTAGGATAGTCGAAGAGAAGCCCTGGAGTCTGCTGACGAGTTGGGTGCAGCCAAAAGCACTCTGCTGTGTGAAAGCCTTGGAGCCTCCTGATCGTGGAAGAGTGACCGGTCAGTCTGGACCTCTGGAGCTAACGTCATTGATCTACTATTTTGCTGAGAATGTGGAAGCCTTCACCATACAGACTGTGAGTGAAAACCATTGTGACCAGTCAAGTATGCCCACAGGGTCACACCAGACCTGTTGAGTATTTAAACAGACAGTAACTTGATCAGTATTGCCAAAGTTCTAAAATTGTATTGCAAAGTTCTGAAATTGTGTGTCAAGTTAAAAAAAAACTGTACCCTATCCCTCTACCCCATAGCAACAAAAAGCGAGGATGTGTCCACAATGTAAGGCTGGGCTCACATCTATGCTGGAACCGAACAGCTCCAAATGGACCCCATTGATTTTAATGGGGTTCGTTCAGTTTCCGCTCAGCTGCACAAAATACTGGAAGAAATAGTGCTGCATGCTGGAAGAACACTGTGCCCTATGGGGCACAGTGTCTTTCACTATTATGAGGGACTGTGGCTGGCACTATTATGAAGGCACTGAGAACGGCACATATTAAACTAAATTAAATTGCCCATTGAAATCAATGGGAACGTACATGCGCAAAGATGTAACGCCCATCGTGCAAATATGCAGCGCAAATGCACGCCTAAGTACACATACGCCCATGTGAAGCCAGCCTAAGATCACCGATTGCCATTTGGTTCAATAAGTTTTTATTAGGACTGACAGTATACTGGTACAGTCAGGGCATAGACAGGAATTACACAACAATTCTAGTGCAATTTGGCAAATGTACGTCCGCTTGGTCTGCCCCTCTCGCACCTGGTTGGTGAGATGGGTCAATTTGTCCTCGATTTTATAGGTAACAGTACTTATCTAAGCACGAGATTGTGGTCTAGTAAGACTGTAGAATAGACAACAGGGGAGGGGGTACAAACTTAGAGAGAAAGAGAGAGAGAATGAGAAGGGTGTGGGGGGGGGGGATAGAACGGACCACCATACCATTCTTGTTTGGCTATCGTGACGTTTGGGTCTGTTGACATTGGGGGGTCTCGGTGTGCGGGTCTGCCTGTGTCTTCACGTAGCGGACCAGCCCCTCCTCCTCAGGCTCCAGCCCGGCAGCTCCCGGGGTTTCAGGTGGGAGAAAGGGCAAGCTGGCGGGATGGCCGAAGAGGCAGCGAACCCCGGGCCACCCACTCTGTGGCCTCAGTGGTGGATCTGAACTCCAGCCAGGGGCGCCAGAGTGTAAAGTAACCTTCCGGTTTCATAACCTCGCCCGCTCTCATCTCCTCATATCTAGCCGTTTCGTTGATGGCTTCGACCCAGTGCGCTCTGGAGGGAGCGGCATCAGACCGCCAGAACCTAGGAATGGTCTGCCTGACTGCTTGTACAAAAAAAGCGCAAGAGGCTTTTCTTTGCCCTGGATATGGAGCTCGGGAATATAGACAGTACCCCCAGCTCGAGGGTGGGTTGCACCAATTGGCATTTGAAACAATAGCATATCTAGGTGCAGCCCATTATTTATCATCAATCCGCATGAAATTACCACAGGTGTACCCGGAGACTATGTTAACACGGGGCAGAATTTGCAACCGACTGTCCAGAGCAGACAATGCAAAGCAGATTTGAAGTGCAAAATACGCATTCAGAACCGCAATATTTGGTGCAGATTATGATATGGAATTCAGTGTGGAATTTAGCCCCTCGCTTGAAGAGGTGGAATCTGCACTAAAAATCTGATGTTATAATTGACATACTTTGGATCCAAAATTTACACCGCAGTTCAATTACTGCGGCTGATTTTTTTCGCAGGATTTAGGCAAGGTTTTGAAAATCTCATCCACCTTCGCGCTGCTGTAAATACTCCGGATTTTCCATTCGGAGGGTCCACACAAAAAATCTGCGGCAAATCTGCCATATGTGAACATGTCCTCACACGTCACCCTTCCTATCAAACCAGTGGCTTGATAAATGAACAAATGGATATCCCCATCATTCCATCACTAAAGTCTCATTCAGATCAGTGTCAGAGGTTCTGTTTGGTACCGCCGTCGCTGATTTCTGCTAAAAACAGGATCAGATAGCGTAAAATACCGGCCAGCTGGAAACATGGAATGCGGCTACAAATAGATCTGCATAAGTTGGGGACTTGGGCAGAAAAGTGGCAAATGAGGTGTAACACTAATAAATGTAAGGCTATAAACATGGCTAGAGGGAATACATGTTACCATTACACAGTAAATGGGAAACCACTGGGGAACACTGACATGGAGAAGGACTTGGGGGTTTGAGTTAACTTTAAGCTTAACTGGAGCAACCAGTGCCAGGCAGCTGCTGCCAAGCCAAATAGGACAATGGGGTGCATCACAGGAGGTCTAGGGGCACATGATGAGAACATTGTTCTTCCTCTTTACAAGTCACTGGTCAGATCACACATGGAATATTGTGGACAGCTTTGGGCACCGGTACTCAAGAAGGACATAGAGCTTGAACAGGTACAAAGGCGGCAACTAAAGTAATAAATGGAATGGGCGGACTACAATACCCAGAGAGGTTATCAAAATTGGGATTATTTAGTTTAGAAAAAAGATGGCTGAGGGGCGCTCTAATAACTATGTATAAATATATTGGGGGGCAATACAGAGATCTCTGCCATCATCTATTTATACCCAGGACTGTGACTGCAACAAGTGGGCACCCTCTACGTTTAGAGGAAAGAAAGTTTCTACACCAACATAGAAGGTGGTTCTTTACTGTAAGAGCAGTGAGACTGTGGAACTCTCTGCCTGAGGACGTGGTGATGGCGAACTCGATAAAAGAGTACAAGAGGGGCCTGGACGCCTTTCTTCAGTGTTACAATATTACATGTTATAATCACTGATTACTTCAGGAGGGTCGTGATCCGGGGATTATTTTGATTGCCAGATTGGAGTTGGGAAGGAAATAATTTTTCCCCTAAATGAGGAAAATTGGCTTCTATCTTATTGGGGTTTTTTTTTGCCTTCCTCTGGATCAACATTGGGGGATAATAGGCTGAACTGGATGGACATATGTCTTTTTTTGACCTAACATACTATGTTGCTAAAAATGTGCCTTTAGAGGTTGGTTTTGATGCTGCAAATACATTTCTGTACACCAGATGGCACCATTTCCTTTCATGAGTAAAACGTGATCTACCGTAGACTTGGATTTTTTGATCACTATGTCAGCACAGTATTTATTGTTGGCACAAAGCTCCAAATTAATCTTCTCCCTAGCTTTTTCACTCCACTCTTCTAATGTATCACAGATAGGAAGTAACTGTACCAACTACTTTTTTTAAAACTTGTCCAGTGCCATCTATGATGCCCTAAAGTTGGCCACACTGCCCCCAATTACCCGCAACAGTGTCCCTGGTAACAGTCACGGTGCTTCGGTAAGAGCCACAATGCCCACCCATGTCAGCCACAATGCCAATACTTACATCCACAATGCCCTGAATGAGCAACCAGTGCCAGCTACAGTAACCATACCCTTGCCAGATCTATGGAAGTATGTCCCACTGGAATGTCGCAGAACTGGTTTCTTTATTTTTTCTCTCAAAGAGAGGCAGCTTACTGGTTCCAGACACATATAGGCCATATTTACACAGCCAATAGTGAGTTGAGCCCAAACTTCTGGGGTGTGACTTGTATCGTACAAAACATGGACACCACGTCCATGTACTGTGCAATGTGTAGGACACTGCATATTTGCGTGTAGAGTTCCCATATGAGACTCTCACGAAAATAGGACATTGCTGTGAAAAATCACCCCTCTAAATACACCCATGGATCTATTATTGTGCGAGTCTTGTACGTAGAAAACTCGGATGAGAATATCACCCATGTAAATATAGTCATAGTAGCACATAAGCTTATTAGTTACAGAAACACTTAGTGGAAAACTGTCACTCAGATACTGAAATACTTGCAGAATACTTAAGCAGTCTCCTGCTGAGGCCCAGAAGACTGTGTTCAACACTACAAATGCTTCAGAAGATCAAGTTCTGCCCAGGCTTGCTGTTGGCTCTTGTGCCAACCAACAGTGCCACTATCTGTTAAAAAGAGGCCAACCCCACCACAGAATATCCTACTTAGGCGCTGTTTGCTGAATTGCTTCAGCCACTTGTACAAGTTTGCCATGACACCATCAAGGGTTCTCAAGAACAGTAGAGCACTACATTTGTAGTGACCCGGAAGGTCCTCCTGGACAGCCACACAATTATTTGTTCTGTAATCCCTAGCTATGGGCTCCTAGGAGACATAGAAGGTGCTGTACATCGAAAAAACACTATTTTCCCCTTTCTTCTCAAAGCTAACTGCTTGGCAATAGCTGGCTGCTTATTGGCTGCTTGTCCTGCTACCATGGATTGGTGGAGGGGGATCGTGTGATAGTACAGAGCAGGAAAATATCAGGGTGAGGCAGGATGTTAGGGGAAGGAGTAGACAGAAAATGCTGGAGTTAAGACAGGAAGTGAAGGAAGAGTTAGGAGAACAGTGAGGGTGTCGGGAGGAGGCAGTCGAAGGAAGAGGGCGTGCAGTAGGAGTTCCGCAGTGTGAGCAGAGTTCTGTAGTGGGAAGCCCGGATTTACAGCTTCCTAATCAACAGCGGCGTGGAGGAGAAAGTTTAAGACCTGTCTACTAAACAGTGAGTTATACAAAAACCGGTGAAATCAAAGCCAGGGAAAGTGAAAGAGGCCCATCTTAAAATCACCTTCATTATCTACCTTGAAGTCTTCTAGTGAAACCCCAGCATATAACTAGGACTGTGAGAATTCTACGGAGTAACCTATATGTCGCGGCTTGTCAGTTGCGACGGCATCGTGGCATGGTGGCCATGACACAGGGTCTGACCCATTAACTATGTTAACCTGTTAACTATGCAGGGCAAAAGTTAATGCACATTGTGCAGAGATTACTAGCTGCTCTACCTATCAGCAGGTGTGGAGAGCTTTATATTCCTACCATGTCCTCTTCCCCTTGCTGTTGATTTCAGTTCACTAGACGAGAGGTTGGAGCTGGTGAGATCCTCTAGCCTGGGTGATAGCTCCCATTACAGATAAGTACTACTTTTATCGTTTCTGTTGTTTTTGGTTACCTTTGTTGTTTGCGTTGCAGTGTCAGACCGTCTCTCCAGGGGTTCCCACAGGGATAGTCAGGGCCCAGAGGAAGACAGCGGGGCTGTCCTTATCAGGGCAATAACTCTACTTGCAGGCAGGGACTCTTCACACCACTGTTTGTTAGGGACAAGTTCTTTCCATCTACCTGGAGTCGTTCTTACTGTTCCGCATTGTGTGGTGTTTTATACTTGTGTTCAGTGTGAACGTAGCCCTGCCTCCATGCTGTAATGAGGTGTGCCCAGTGGACGTGACACTCTAGAGTCAAATGGAGAGAGAGCATTGAAGATTTACTTGTGTTATACTGAATTCAACTGTAGATCAACATGTCATTTGCTTCAAAGTAATATCTCTGCCATTGCCGCAAGACTGACATTGTTTTCTTTGTTGCAATTGCAAAACAGAGTTGAAGTAAAACTGTGTACCTCCAGTTTACTAATCAAAGCTACCAGGACTCGTATCAATTATTTCATCATTAACTCTTGGAGTCCTGGATGAGGTACTGGCGTCACGTGACAAACCACCCTTAGTATTCATAGACTGTAAAAGCCTTTTTGCCACTGTGCAGCAACTGAGTCAGGCCCCTTTGCCGCCATTGCCGGGAGAGATCACAGAGCCACCCGTGACATCCATCTTGCTTCCCCGTGGTCTCCCTCACATTGGTGTAGCCCACTCGGACACTGCACATTTCTAAAGAATGACTTCTGACCATCCACTGCTGCATACAAACAATATGTACATGGCCAACACTAGTATGTACAAGAGAAGTCTTTGACAAGCACATGGCCAATGTGGTTCAAGTCCAGATTCTCTTTTAGGGACAAGAATACAACTTTGACCCTTTCCAATCCACTGTCTGACCTGTGAAGACATTATGATTTAAGGCTGTACAGCTCCAATGTTGGAAGACATCCATCAGGGTTCTCTTACTGTATATTGCCAGCCTCTCTGCTGTCGGAGCCTATCCAACGTGTCACCTCATGCAGTACTGGCTTTAGCCAGCATATAGCGCCATTGTATAATGGCAGAAAAAGAGTAAGCCCCCTAGGAAAACCAGGATACAAATTGGATTGGAAAGCGTTAACTTGTAGTAAGAGCACAACACGAGTAAATTTGTAAAGTATTCCACTTTAGATAATTTTGGTCATTTCATCAATCAGGTACCACTTGCACTGCTACTTGCAGAAGGAGGTTCACTAGTTTCAGGTTGCATTGCAGTAATTTAACTAGTATGGACCGCTGTAGATGCCTCCCCTTTACTTCCTGCACCATAGTGCTCTCACTGTCTGGATATAACATGGGTGTTTGACCAGGAGGCATCCAATCCTCAGTATAATGCTAGAGTCACTAGGGGCTATTAAGATGTAATACGCAGACACTGGCTCCCTGGTACAATATAGTCTCTCACAGAGTCATCAGCCTCTTTGGCTCTCTTACTTTCCAATGACCCCTCTGAGAGCTTACAGACTCCAGACCCCAACTCTAGCTCTGTCTGATCACCTTCCCAGGTAGCTACATGGGTCTCACTACTTCTCAGGATTTTGTTACTGCTTAGGCATTACCTTTTAATGGGGTTTCAAAAAAAATGGAAAGTGTTCCATTTGCTCCCATTCCGTCAAGTTTCCGTTTTTTTTTTACTGAAAAATAGCGCTGTCTGCAACTCTCCTTGGGCCTCATGTCCACGGGGAAAATCAGGCCCGCTACGGATTCTCCATGGAGAATCCGTAGCGGGTCCCTCCTGCCCCGTGGACATGAGCGCTGGAAATAAGAATAAACTAACCCGCAGCGGACCGGGGAGAACTTCTCTTCTTCACGGCCGGATCTTCTTTCTTCGGCCGGCGGATGTGCTCGGCACGCCGGCAGCGTGCCACGTGCGTGCGCCGGGCACATCCGCCGGGCCGAAGAAAGAAGATCCGGCCGTGAAGAAGAGAAGACCTGCCCAGTCCGCTGCGGGTAAGTTATTCTTATTTTAGGTCTCCCGCGGATCCGGACGGCTTCCATAGGCTTCAATAGAGCCGTCCGCGCGGGAGACCCGCACCTAAATGGAGCATGTCACTTTTTTTTTCATGCTCCATTTTTTTCTTATTCACTTTTATTGACCATCCGCGGGTATTTATCTACCCGCGGGTGGTCAATGCATGCCTATGGGGTGCAGATCCGCATGCGGGTGATCCGCTGCGGATCTAAAATCTTCTTTTGCCCGTGGACATGAGGCCTTACAGTTTCAGCTCTCCATATTGCATGCGTATAAAATACACTTATAATACAGAGTGCAAATACCCTCATGTGAATGAGGGATACGTTTAGAGTCTTCCCCTGGTTTGATTTCTACTACATAGGATCTTTGGGGCCTCATAAATGCTCCTATGTATTGGTATCTTTTTTATACTTTTGGCCCCTGAAATGTGATCTTATAGACCGCTCTATAGGCGTTTCCTATTGACTGCCATACAACTCTGTGTATGTTCTTCCATAATCCTCCATGTACAATGCTTGTCCGTAGATATGCTGAATTTACATGCTTGTGTGGACAAACACAGATCTTAACTTAGAACCCAATTGCTGTATTCCCCTCATTGCACAATCGCTGCGGTTTCTAACGTCTTGAAATCCCCCATAATTCCCAGGGTGGTAGAACTTTACAGTTCAGTGTACTTAAGAAAAATAAAAGCTCTTTCTTCCTTCATTACGATTCCTATTGACACAGGCTCAGCTGTGAAATTGTACTACAAAGAATCAAGAACCATGGCTGTTCCTTTTAATCCAGTGCTGAATGAGTGGAGCTCCAAGGGGTCTGAGGGTCATTTCCTCTCTTTTGGCCTCCTTGTTGTGATTTGCATTTTAGTAAGTAGATGTTCATTCAAGGAGTCAAACAAGAAGATATCCCAGTTTATAGGGATAGTCTGATCTATCTATCTATCTATCTATCTATCTATCTATCTATCTATCTATCTATCTATCTCATATCTATCTATCTATCTATCTCATATCTATATATCTCATATCTATATATCTATCTATCATCTATCTATCTATCTCATATCTATTTATCTATCTATCTATCTATCTATATGTCCCATATCTATCTATCTATATGTCCCATATCTATCTATCTATCTATCTATCTATCTCCTATCTATCTATCTATCTATCTATCTATCTATCTATCTATCTATCTATCTATCTATCTATCTATCTATCTATCTCCTATCTATCTATCTATCTATCTATCTATCTATCTATCTATCTATCTATCTATCTATCTATCTCCTATCTATCTATCTATCTCATATCTATCTATCTATCTATCTATCTATCTATCTATCTATCTATCTATCTATCTATCTATCTATCTATCTATCTATCTATCTCATATCTATCTATCTATCTATCTCATATCTATCTATCTATCTCATATCTATCTATCTACTTCTCTATCAAATACCTGTCTGTCTACCTGTCTAATATATCTTATATCTATCTATTTTTTCCATGTGACCATCTCATATCCAGGTCTGTGAAGTCGGTATGTCAAACTTCATAAATGGCTTGTGTGTAATTAGTCATTACAATTTTACTGTAGCAAAATGGAAACATCATGCTTTTCATCCCCATCATGTAAATATAATCAGGCTATTTAGACCATAAAATATATTAATTAGAATATGATTTCTGAACAGAAACTTTTCTTAAAGGTGTTTCCTGGGGCTCCAGTGTTGATCGCCTATTCTCATCAATAAGTCATCAATATCTAATCAGTGGGGTCTGCCACTCATGACCTCCACCAATCAGCTGATGGAAGAGGCTATGGTCTCTTCATGGTGTAAAGTGGATGGTTAGAAAGCTGGGTTCATGAGGCAACGGGCCCAAAGTACTCCCCATGTTGATATTTGCAGTGTTCTTTATGTTATCAGTAATGATTAGAGATGAGCGAGTACGCTCAGATAAGTCAGTTACTCGAGCGAGCATCGCTCTTCTCGAGTAACTGCATTCTTGTCCGAGCGTGCTCTGGGGGGCGGCGGGGATAAGCGGGGGGTAGCGGGGTGGAGAGAGATCTGTCTCACTCTCTCCCCTGCCGCCCCCTCGAGCCTGCTTGGACAAGAATGCAGTTACTTGAGAAGAGTGATGCCCGCTCGAGTAACTGACTTATCCGAGCATGCTCGCTCATCTCTAGTAATGATGACTTTTGTCACAAGATTCTTTGCATAATGCTGACCGCTAGTGGACTTGTATCGTTATTGTTTAACTTTCAGGTTTCTATATAGAGCAACTGATCTGCCCAGCCATTGGCTGAGTGGCTAACAAGGGGCATGACAGCATCAGCGGTCCTTGAGCTCACTAGGATTTAGCTTGTACCCTTGAAGGAGTCCACACCAAAATAAGCTAAAAGTGAGTTGTAACTGCCAGTTGGGTGCTGTCTCGGACTCTTTGGCACAGCCTTCAGTTAGTCAGTATCTGGCCTGAAGAGAAAATCCCAGTACTGTCGAGATCGGCAGGTTTTGGTGCCTCCAATGACTGTATTCACCCACGAGACTCACCATTGTCATTTGCCACTCAGCGCCTGCCCTGACACTAAGGTGTTGCAAACTATGCAGAGACAATCGTTAGTTGTTCATAGACTAGCATCATTATTAGTATCAGTCAGCTAAGCGACCATGGCCTTAGGCTAGAGTGAGTAAGAGATTGTCAGTCCTCGATTTCAAGGGTAACACTCTGTAACTGTTACTAACAGACTGTTATTAAACTCTTCATGCTGTATAATGACTTGCAGCAACAATAACTTGAAATCTGTTTGTTGATTCGTGGCCTTATGGTTCATTAAATAAACCACTGAAGCATTATGGTCGGTCCTGCCTCTGTTGCAACAAGCCTCTACCGCTCCTGCTGCAGGCATGTAGCCAGGCCTATATTCATCATTATGGGCCAGTGTCTGAGACCCAAGTGATGGTCCAAAATCCTGATGTAGTGGCCTGAAAAAAGGCACTACATAGTACTGTTTAGCTGTGGGGACCGGTAATATAATAACTGACCCTAAAGGGTTTAATCTGAGTCATTTTGGACAGCAGATGCAGGTACCCTAGCAACCAGTTTTATTAGTCATTTTATTCAGCAGTATAGGTTAGAACAAATGCTTTGAGACTCAGATGAGGCAGGTAGTCTAGGAACCAAATAGGTTGTGATTGGCTGCAGACAAGCTGGTCAGGTGACAGAGGCAATAAATAGCTGAACAGTCACAAGAGGCAGAGTAGTGCCAAGGAGAGAATAGCCAGAAGGAGAAGCGCCAGGTAGAGAAGTGCTAGGGAGGAGAAGGGAAGCACCAGACAAGAGAAAGAGAAGCAGTGACAGCGAGAGAAGAACAAATAGGAGCAAGAGAAAGAGAGTGACAAGTGAAGAAAGAGAGAAAGTAGAGGAACAGGGAGAAACAAGAGAAAGAGAGTGCCAAGAGAAGAAAGAGAGAAAGTAGAGGAACAGGGAGAAACAAGAGAAAAATCTGAGAAACTGTGAGTAACAGAGAAGGAGAGTCAGCTTTGACAGTGAGAAGAGGAACAATAAAAGAGATGTAAATATGAAGAGAGGGAGATAAAGAAATAAAGAGATGTAAATACGAAGAAAGATAGACAAAAGAAATCCAGAGTAAGATACCAGTATATTTATGTGTTAGACACAGGTGTCTTCATTGTTGCAACTTGTGTATCATTTCTTATTCACTGAGTGTGTGGCAGGAAATTGACTCATCTCCCTGCTTTATGTAATAATACCGTATTTACAACAAGTTAAGCAAAATATCTGACTCCGTGTATTATTCAGCACCTCACCACTCACAACTACAAATTGTGCCCAAGGGCACTGGCATTCGAACTAAAACAAAAAGAGGAAGAAAAATCACAATTAATCACCCACAATAAAAAGAGCGCTCACCATCCTGACCCCTAGTAGGAGCCTCTATCTATCATTAGCGGTACCCGTCAGCACTCAGGAAAAGGCACAAGTTGGAGAAAGGTTCCTATTGTAGCGATCTGATGCAGGTTTGAAGTCTCTTCTTGCAACCCAAGCAGACAGATAGCATGGACAGTAAAGCCAGGGGTCAGTAACGGGTAGGTATCAGTTTGCAGTACAAAGGAGCAGGCAGGTAGCATAGTCAGAGGAAGGCCAGAGGTCGGTAGTGGGTAGTTATCAGTCACAGTACAAAGGAGCAGGCAGGTAGCGTACTCAGAGGAAGGCCCAAGGTCGGTAACAGGTAAGTATCAGTTCACGATCTGGAGGAGCGGGCAGGTAGTGGAGCTTGACTAGTGTCTGGGAGCTCAATAATCACGCAGGGAGGAAGTGGCAGGGCCAGGCTTTTATAGGACATCCAATCTGGGAGAACAGGGTGGAGCCAAGCAGGAGACTGGATCAGCAGCAGGTACCAAGGACAAGGTCATGCAGGGGAGCCATCCAAAGGCAGGATAGCTCAGCAAGTAGATCTGCCGCCTGGAGCATAGGAGCTCCTGGGTTCATGCCCTGATACCTATCTTTGAACCTCATGGAGGGCCCAAATTTCAACCAGGGACCCCTACTTTCAATGGCAAACCAGGCACAGTGCCATACATTTTGAAGCAGCATTGCCTAGTATAGCAGCTCAATTGCACTCACTGGAAAGTGACGAATAAACGTGATGTTAATGGCCTGAGAAGAGGCTGCACCACTCAAACAGGTGATCTGCTATCAATGACCTAGCCTAAAAAGGAAATGTCCAGACTGGTTCCTCAGTCGTGTTGAGCTGCTTAAGTCAGAGGAGAACTGTCCAGGTGAAAGGCCTTGCTGCATAGGTGCAGATGGGGCAGGACAAGTAGACAGGATGATCAGATATACGCAGTCTGTAGTGGTCTCATATGAGTGGTCCAAGGGTGAGTGGAAAGGAACAGCCAGCTCAGGGCCTCATAGGAAAAACACCAAACACCAGTCTAATGTAATCTATCTGCGCACTAGAATCACACTAATGCTTGGAAACTCTCCCTCTAAACAGTTCAGGAGAAACCCTCTTGCATTGAATTGTACAATTCTCCACTGCATATAAATGTATTTTTCAATTCAATATGAGCTGTATAAATCCCTATGCATCTCCCGCCAGTGGCTACAGACAAAATTTTATCATGCACTTTTATGTTTGAAGGGAAACAGGGAATTTGGAGTTCTGTATCAAAGCTCTGGTGTAAGTTATATGTGGCCTGTATATAGTGATATGGACTATGCTGGTATAACCTGGGTATATCCTGTATATAATTATTAATGTACACATGGTAGGTACTGGTGTAATATGTCTCCACTAGAAAAATGGGTAGAGACAACGGTTGGCCGGGCTAACTTAGAGGGAATGCCCGAGTGATGCCCCTATATTCAGAATGGCTGCCGTGGAAGTAAGCCACAGGTGTTCATAGTCTGCAGGCTGCCCATACAGATAATGTACCGGTCGCTCTTCTACAATGACCGGCTCTCCGTGTTGGTGCTGACTAACAGGCTGTGACCGCAACATCAGAGATGTAAGCAGAGGTGAAGTCCAGCTCTGCGGTCCGCCTCCCGCCAGCAGCGCTAAGTCACAGGCTGCAGCCTGCACAGCAGAGATGTGAGCGGAGGTAAAGTCCGGCTCCCGGTAGCATACGCTGCAGGCGCCACAGCTGAGATGTCAGCGGTCTAGCTCCTGGGGCTGAGTGCCATGTTGCAGGAGCCAGAGGAGAGATGTCGGCAGCCGTCAAGTCTTACATGCCAGCTTTCTGCAGCTGGCTGGGCTGTGGGGAAAAGGTGTGTTTCCGCCAGCCAATGGGAAATTTTTGGGTGTGCCATGGGTGTTACCTTTAGCTCAGGCAGCCCAAGGATTTCTTCCGGTGTCGACATATTACACCAGTACCAACTGGTATAGGTTATACATCCTGTATATAGTGATATGGATCATACTGGTATAACCTGGGTATTACCTGCATATAATTATATATGTATACCTGGTATAAGTTAGTATTAACCACATGAGGGGGGTGGCAACTCTGTGCATATAATAAGGAGTTTTCAGAGTAGGGCTTCCTATACAATTTAGTATTTTATTTTCTTTGATAACATGTAGGTCCATGTTCTAACAAAGATTCATTTTTATGAGAAGTGCTGGAACCTTATACATTGTTTCTTTCACATTAATAAAATACAACAAATCCAAAGACAGGCTACAAATAGGTTTAAAACAAAAAAGTACCCCTGCGCTCCGGAACCAGGACACCGATGTTATATTAATATTCCACTTTATTGCGACGCCTTTCTCAAGCATTACATCAATATACAAACATACATCCTTATAAATGCAAACAAATTAATCTTTACTTACAACACACGGTTACGGAAGACGCCGCGTCCCGGCGCCATCTTGGCATCACGAGGTCATCATGTGACGCAATACGTCATTCCCATCACGTGATGGTGTCTACGTCACCAATTCCATTCATAAAAAAGAGATCCTATACTACGATCTCTATCCGAGCCCTGTCACATGATCGGATCAATCTATCTCCCAAAATTAAAATGTATATTGTCCCATAGTTAGCAACTATCCATTCTTCTTATCTATTTCCAACAATATTCATACTATTATTAAAGGGGTTGTCTCGCGACAGCAAGTGGGGTTAAGTACTTCTGTATGGCCATATTAATGCACTTTGTAATATACATCGTGCATTAAATATGAGCCATACAGAAGTTATTCACTTACCTGCTCCGTTGCTGGCGTCCCCGTCGCCATGGTTCCGTCTAATTTCGGTGTCTTCTTGCTTTTTTAGACACGCTTGCGCAGATGGGTCTTCTCCCTTCGGCTCGGCAGCAGCTGCGTTTTGGCTCCGCCCCTTGTATGCGTCATCGCGTAGCTCCGCCCCGTCACATGTGCCGATTCCAGCCAATCATGCACGATGCACCGCAGACCGGAGCCGGCGGTGGGTGAGTGACGATTCTGCAAGCCCCGCACAGAAATAGAGCATGCCGCGGTTTGTTTGCCATGCGATATTTCTCGCTGCCAAATCGCGGCTGTCTGCATAGGATTGCGTTTGTTAAGGCAATCCTATGCAGGCTTCCAGCGGCGGAAATTCCGCAGGAAATCCCGCCGCGGAATTTCCACTCGTGTGCAGGCGGCCTACGGCTGGAGGGAAAGGATATAGGGATTGTGATAGACATGATAATTATTTAGTATAAAATGTCTATCGCTATTTGTATATAACCCAAATGTATTTTGCTATTGTAATGACTTTCAGCTCTGAGGAGTTTAAAGGACACACACACAATCTAATCATAGTATTTGCTAGACAATGGATGTCTGATCTAATGTTAGTTAAGTACATAGAAGTTACACAAGTTGCACAACCAGCTTCTAAGAGTTAAGGGCCATAGTGTCGTGTATATTCTTATATCCTGTGTTTAATACTGAGTGTTTGTCTAGCCCCCTTCCACTCCTCATCCTGAAGCTAGGTAAACAATGAGTCATCACTACACGGAGATGACTTCAGCTAGAGGACGAAGTCCATACCACCTCAACACTTGGAGGGGGTGGGCAGAGAGGTGGGGGATTCTGTATGATCCGACAAATGAGAATCTTATATGTTACTGATGTAATCTGTTGCACGCCCATTGAAGGGCGGTTGTCATGTGTTATAATAAAAAGCCTGAGCCTCTACACATGGTAGAGACTCTCTCCCGGTTTTAGACCAGCATTTGTGTCTGATTCTGGATCGATGATGTGTGCACACGACACCCAATTCGGAAAGCGACAAAATACCCCAAAAGCCTGCTGGAGAAATCATATTCCAGATCAGTGGCGTCTCTGGGTGGACCGAGTTAAGAGATTTTGATTTCTTTCATTCTGGAAAAATACAGAGATCGGCGGATGGCACGCAGAACTCAGGGGCCCGAAAATCTACAGAACACGGTAAGATTGCTTTATGTAAATCTACCGATGTGATCTGGGTTCTGACTGCTTTTCTGCCTGTTCCTGATCCAGAGTGATAAATCAATGAAAGGCAGGTAATATAGTTCTTTCTTACTCGGAAAAGACCACCGTTTTAACCTGCTTAAGGGGTATTTTGTATGCTGTGTCTGTTATGTCTGAGACGGTTAAAAATTGTGTATACAAGACCAAGAGATAAATTCTGTGAGGGTTAATGTGTCGGGAGGGCGGACTCGGCTGTTTAAGTCTGAGGGAACACGCCAGTGACACGTGCTCCTAGGTAAAACTAGTGTGAGGTTAGGAAGATTTATGATACGTATACTTAACTTTATGATTGAGCGTGTTATGTTCTCATATGTGGAAAGGTATATACTGTGAAGTATAGCCGTGCTTTGTGACGGCTGATTTCTCCAGAATATTATTGAGGTTTTGGTCATTGAAAATAATCGTCAGTCTCTGTGTATAGCTAAATGTCCTGTCTAGGACGTGTACAGGAAGTGCTCTTTGGGATTGCTAGTAGACCTTGGGTTGATATAAAGGTAGATGAGATATATACCTTGGGTTGATATAAAGGTGGATGAGATATATATATACCTTGAGCCGTTGTGGGTATTCTCCAGTAATCCCGTCTGTCTGGTATTATAGAAAGAATGTGCAGTGTTTATTGTTGGGGGGAGGGCTGCTGATAAGAGTGAGCTGAAAGCTTTTTCCAATTAACCCTTTCTGTTTACTTTGTCGTTCCCTGTGTTTTGTAGAATTAATGTGCATTATAATTCTGAGTGGGAAAGAGGTTATATGGAAAGGATTTGAAGAAAGCAGATTTTACAAGAGAAACAGTACTGTGTGCAGAAACTTTGAATAGAATAGAATAAGCAGGTAGCATAGAGTTGAGCAAAGTGAGCAAGGACAAAGGTCATAGAGCTTGTGATTTGGTTACTGAACAATGGGAAAGGATCAGGAAAAGTTGCAGAAAGAAATGCCAGGTTATAGACAGATAAGATAGATTGTAGAAAGTTTTCAGAAGATGAGCAGGAAGCCTAGCAGAAAGAAATGTGTTTTTAGATTGCTAGAAGGAGGTATAATGTAGTTAAGAGATTGAAGAGGGGAAAGCATGTAGGGGGGGTATGTGTATTGCTTATGAACAATGTAATGTCTTTGTGTTGACTGCGGCCCCTCCCTGTAATGGCGGCCGTGCTTGCAATGTTTACAATCCAACATAGTGTGACTCTGCAGTAAATGTAGTGAGGCCTGCCCCCACCCTGAAGTTACTTCCCCCCATGTGCTCACTTTCAGGGTGTGTGATGTTACTTCCGGTCCCTCCCCATCCGGGACAGGACCTGGCCCCGCCCCTTCCTCCTCCAGCAGCCATCTTGCCTCACCTGGAAGTGCTGCTGCCCCTGGCCCCGCCCGTTCCTCCGGCAGCCATTTTGCCTCACTTGGGAGATTTGTAGCCCCGCCCCTTTCTGCCTCTGGCGGCCATTTTGCTGCATTTGGGAAGCCTATATTTCCCAATGCCACTGTATCCAGTGCTAACATCATGATTGTCTGAAGTAAGGTTTTGTTTGACCAGACTTTGTTACGCTCCAAGATGTGGCCACTTTGGATGTGTGATAAGTTCAGGGAAACAAACCTTTGTGGAGATGCAGCTTGGGACATAGTAGATGACTAAGCTGGTTTATAGTGCATGGAAGATTGGAGTTGATGCATGGGGGGCAGAGGCTGGGAATACATGACAGGGGACGCTCTCTCATGTTCCCAGGGGCTCTGTTTTCCACTGCCCGCTTCTCCAATGGATGCTCAGACAGATGATGTTACGGAAGGCTCCTACAGATGAAATAATTTCCCTATAGTCACCCAGCAAACTTTTTCATGCAATTTGGTGAAGTAATTTTACTTTTTATGTGAAGAAAGAGGGACTGAATTGCCCAGAGTAGGATGTTAATTCATCCGTATTCTTTAGTTTTTTCTTTAAGTCTTTTGTATATTCTAGTGTCAGTCTACACTGAAGCTATAATTATATTCCGACAGAAGAGTAAAAGCTAAACGCTGGCCATACCCTGAAATACTATTACACTGGGTGACGTAAAATTTGAATCGTGTGGCGACCCCTTGTGTTAAAAAATGCTAACTGCGACCTGAAAGAAAAATTTTTTTTTTTTTAAGGAGATTTTCGCTCAGACTTCGCTGCATACAATGTCACCTTGACCTACAAAGTGCTTGTTTTTGTGCCTCTTGGTTTACTAGTTTGAACGCAATGACTCTTTTTCCATTGAGTATTGCGGTTCAAAAGGGGGGAGGCATAGGTGATCTGGGTCATAGATGATCTAGGTGTTGTAGATCAGCTATTGGGTTTGGAAAAAAAATAAATAAATGATTTTGTGCTACAAGATTCCGAGCCATGTGAAATAGAACATCAGAACGATTATTTAGTACTAATTCAGTAAGAAACTGCAGATATGCAAACAGTTATCAGAACCTCTGTTGATAATGCATATGTTGAGCTTTTTGCAGATGGTACCAGGGTGAGGACTGATGACTCCACATCGGATATGCAGTGGTCACACAACAAGATGTCCTAGAAGCAGGAGCTCTGCCTCCGCATGTCACAGTACAATAAGCGGAATGGAAGGCCCTCACTGAGGCGTGTAGAGTGGCGAGAGGTAAGACCGGCAATCCTTTACACTGACTCCTGGTATGCATTTGGCATAGCTCATGATTACGGCCCAATATGGAAGGCCAGACAGTTTTTTACCTTAGCAGGACAACCAATTGAGAATGGTGCAACGGTACAGAGTCGCATGGAGGCCCTACTTCTACCTGACAAAGTTGAGAGTTCGCACCGATTCCTACACTGGAGAGGCGAGAGACGACACACTCGCTGACAGCGCAGCAAAGGCAGCGGCCCTCAAGCCGTGGAAGAAAGAAGAAAGATGCTGACAGCATGAGTCAGTGGTAAAAAAAACTTTGGACATTGACAAAAATTTGGACTTTGATATGCTAAAGACTTTTACAGTTACCAGCCAGCAAGGAAGGAAAGAATAAATGGACTAATATGGGAGCAGCAGAAACAGGACAGCGTGTGGTGAACAGTCAACAGCACTTGCCCACCACAGTTCCTGTATCCCATGATGGCCCAGCTGATGGACGCAAAGACCCACCTAGTAAAGCAGTAATGACGACGACGCTTGAAAGAGGTTGGGCGACTTCTAGGTTCTCTGTAGCTGCTGCATCATTTGTCCGGTTTAGCATGATCTATGCCATGGGTAAGTCAGGGCAGAAGTAAATTTGCCACACCACACTTGCCGGGACCACTCTACCCATTTCAGGGATTGCAAATTGACTACGTTCAGCTCCCACTTGTTGGGAAGTATGACTACGTGCTTGTTGTTGTTGATGTCTTTGCAGGTTGGAGGCCGACCCTGTTACCAAGGTAAACAAGTAGGTAACCGCAAAGAAGCTCATGAACGAGGTAAACTGTGAATATGGGGTACCAGAGGTGATTCAGAGTCAGACAGAGGTATAAACTTCGCAGGTGAATGTAACATGTCATGTCTGCTCTGGGTGTATCCCAGGCCTTTTACATACTCTACCATCTTTAGAGTGGTGGAGAGACGTAGTGGCACGCTAAAAAGTAAGATACTTAAAAATGACGCCACTTTGGAAAGACTGTCATCCAATAGCCTTATACAGTGTTAGATATGAACCCAGGGGGGATTATACATTATCTCCCTACGAGATTGTTTGGGCTAGCCCCAAGACTAGGTCGTTACTATCCTCAGTGGTTACAATTACAATCTGATGTGTTGACTGAGTATGTGATTTCCGTTGTTAAAGAACTAACCAAAGCCTATGCACAGGTGTTCTCTTCCAGACTCAGAGGCAGACACTGGGACACATATCTTGCAGCCTGGGGATTGGGTGTGCGTCAAGAAGTTCCCCAGGAAGCACCCTCCTGAGCCCCGGTTTGATGGCCCCTACCAGGTGCTTCTGACTACTGCCACAGCTGTGAAACTAGCCGAAAGACTTACATGGATCCATGCTTCATACTGTAAGAAAGCTTCAGATCCGGGAGACCAGTCTTAGTTGTGCCAAAGACGTTACTCTGGTTAGGGCTAGTGAGAGAGGAGGGTGGCAACTGGAATCCTTAGTCGGAAGAATATGGGGGTATGGTTACCTTCTAGTATAACTCGTCCAATGCTCAAGTAGCTGCATATTCCTTCGACTATTGTACTGTGGTCCCGTGTCTAGGCGCAAGATCCCACCGCAGGCCAGATTTAGCTCAGTCCAGCTGGTTATATGACTTATATACCCGGGGAATACAATATGTTTGCGCCACTGATAACGTCTGGGGAGAAGACTGCCGTTATTGGGGATTAGTGGGATGGAACGCAGGAACAGACTAGTCCTATAAACCGCGAAGTGCCTTAAATAAGAAAAATAGGAGCGGGAAATCCCTAATTAGTCGTATAACCCTCCTTGAGAATAATAAGGACAGCAGGTATTGGAAGGCTGAACTTAGTATGTTGCTTGGTTTTAATGCGGTTTTTACATTAACCATGGGAGATCCAAGCCCGGGGGACGGGGAGACTTATAGTCTGGGGACATACCGGTACGGGAGGATAGATCCCTTAGGGAAGTTTAAAATAAGGGATATGGTAGATGCAGCCGAATGGAAGCCTTCACTTAGTCCCGTGCCCATAATTAACCCCCTCCGCCGTAAGATAAAGACCTTGACGAACATGATGATCATAGCCGACCCTACCTTTTGAGGACACCTTGACAGTAGCGACTGGCTACTCTGACCAGAATCTCTGGTTGGAGTTGATGAGGTACAATGCTAACAGGAGCAACAAGTCTAACTGTTGCGTGTGCGGTAGTGCCCGACTACACTCGGGGATGGTCCCCCTAAATCTCCCTGTAGATGCTGAAGAGTGGTTTATTAGTCTCTTCACGAACATTTCCGCTAATTTCACTGTCCGTGAGAAATGAAAGAAGGAATACTCTATAACTACTTAAGTGTTTGCACCGGAGAGAGTATTACTGACTACCCTGGAAACTACACCTGCCAGGCAAATAGGCAGGGTGGAGGGAGATTTTTGGGGAACTCACCAACGGGTATTGCTCCTCCTACAGTATGATAGGAGGGGAATAGATGCAGAATCAGGTCCAGTCCTTAGGAGACGTTTACTGGCTTTGTGGAGACATGAGGTAGAGGACCCGCCTGGAGGGTAATTGGACAGGGGAGTGTGCCTTAGTAAAGCCCTTATGCTCCTCCACATCCTGTCAGACACCAACGTTTCCCTTGTTTGAAAAAGATGAAGAGCCAGTTCCGATAATGCCAACCACATGCGCTACCAAAGAAAAAGGAGAAATGTACTAGTACTGTGCCTGCCCCGATCTCCTAAGATGGATTGTCAGTGGAATTCCCATTTGCCTAGGGATAGTGCAGAAGACCTTAGGTTCCGGCGAGGGCACGCCCTGTGGGGTGTTAACTTGTACAGATAGAGGGTATGGATGCCCGGAAATGAGCCCAGGGAATCCATGGCCTCCCTCTGAGGTGAGGTAGGGATCCCCCCCTCCTAGGAGTAGGGACTTACGGGCAGTGGGAAAACCCTGACGCAAGGGTGAGGCGCCTTGGACGTGTTCACCATTAGGACTATCTCCAGGAGGGACACTGGTGTGGGTGAAGATTAGGGAGTCCCACGCCGTGCGTACCTGTGTACGCTACTAGTATTGTAACATTATGCTAGAGCGAGAAGAGAGACCCCTGGTGGTAGTTTTGATCTACACGTGTACATTGACGTCATAGGATAGCCAAGGGGGGTACCTGACAAGTTTTAAAAATTAGAGACCAAGTTAAAACTAGATTCGAGTCCATTTTCCTGATCATTATGGTAAATAAACGTTGACTGGATTAATTATGTTTATTATAATTAGCAGTGGTTTATAAATTATACTAGAGACGCCTTATAGGGACTAGTCGACCAATAGGACCTGCCTCGACTATGACTTTTTTTAAAATAGAGTGGCCTTAGAGACGACTTTAGCTAAAAAGGGGAGTGTCTGAAAGATGATAGGGGAGACTTGTCATACCTACATCCTAGACGACACGTGACCTGCGGGTAAAGACGCAGTTGCTATTAAGAAGCTGACCGCACTAACTAAAAAGAGCTAACTTTTGGGACCAGCACTCGCCATGGATGAGCGGGTGGTAAAGGATCCTGGCACAGACGGGCGTCGCTGTTGTATGTGAACTGATGGTTACCTTTTCTGTTCTAGTCTGCTGTGTTATCCCCTGTGTCAGAGAGACCTGTGAAACTGATGCTGGAAAAGCCGCTCCCACCATGAGTTTGCTGAATGCATCCCCAGAAGGAGTGGACAAGTCCTACACCCCCTTGAAGACCCTAAAACGAACCTTCAACGCGCTCCGGTTATAGGCTCATGCGCAGAAGACTGTGAAAATTAGATAAAGAATTAGAGGATAGACATTTTAAGGGGGGATTGTGATAGACATGATAATTATTTAGTATAAAATGTCTATCGCTATTTGTATATAACCCAAATGTATTTTGCTATTGTAATGACTTTCAGCTCTGAGGAGTTTAAAGGACACACACACAATCTAATCATAGTATTTGCTAGACAATGGATGTCTGATCTAATGTTAGTTAAGTACATAGAAGTTACACAAGTTGCACAACCAGCTTCTAAGAGTTAAGGGCCATAGTGTCGTGTATATTCTTATATCCTGTGTTTAATACTGAGTGTTTGTCTAGCCCCCTTCCACTCCTCATCCTGAAGCTAGGTAAACAATGAGTCATCACTACACGGAGATGACTTCAGCTAGAGGACGAAGTCCATACCACCTCAACACTTGGAGGGGGTGGGCAGAGAGGTGGGGGATTCTGTATGATCCGACAAATGAGAATCTTATATGTTACTGATGTAATCTGTTGCACGCCCATTGAAGGGCGGTTGTCATGTGTTATAATAAAAAGCCTGAGCCTCTACACATGGTAGAGACTCTCTCCCGGTTTTAGACCAGCATTTGTGTCTGATTCTGGATCGATGATGTGTGCACACGACACCCAATTCGGAAAGCGACAAAATACCCCAAAAGCCTGCTGGAGAAATCATATTCCAGATCAGGATATATACACAAATGGACACAGAATAAGTCACTGCTTACACCAGATTTCTGCACACCAACAAACAGATACAGAATAAGGCCCCCTGTCCACGGCAGTGATGTTGCTGGTGGTAAATCGCAGGCGAATCACGCCGGCTGAAGCTTTGCTATGGAAAGTGCCGGCCTCGTGTCCACGAGCAGAGAATCATTGCATTTCTCCGCTCGTGGACGGCAATTCGCAGCATGCTGCGAATTGCCCCGATTCTCCGCTCCTGCTCCTGGGTGGCGACTCCCGCAGCTGAGATTCACCACGGGATACTGCAACACCCGTGGACAGGGGGCCTACGTCACTGCTTACACCAGGTGTCTGCGCACAAACAAACAAGACACAGCATAAGTCACTGCTTACACCAGGTGTCTGCGCACAAACAAATGGACACAGAAACCTGATCCAGAGCGTAAGGTACATTAGAGTGAGCAGAAGGTTCACCTTCCAACAAGACAATGACCCTAAACAGACAGCCAAGACAAAGTTGCTTTGGCTTAGGGACAACTCTGAATGTCCTTGAGTGGCCCAGCCAGAGCCCTTAATGAACCCAATGGAACACCTCTGGAGAGACCTGAAAATGTCTGTCCACAGGCAGTCCCCATCAACCTTGACAGAGCTTGAGAGGATCTGCAGAGTAAAATGGCAGAAAATCCACAAATCCAGGAGTGCAAACCTTGTGGCATCATACTCAAGAAGGCCGGAGGCTGGAATTGCTGAACACTTATGACAACGCAAAATGTAAGTTTTTGATTTTTAAATCATTTACAAAGTTTTCTAACATTCTGTTTTCACTTTGCGGGTATTGAGTGCAGAATGATAGAAAAACTTGATTTTTATTTTAAATTTGCACAAAGCCACAACATAACAAAATGTGTTAAAATAAAAAGGTCTGAAGACTCTCTGGATGCATTGTAAATCAGCCAAAATGAATGCATAGAGACCAGTTATAACATTACGTAAACAGGTTTACAGGTGTGAAATGGAACGCAATGACTCCTTCCCCCTAAGTACATGCTACCTCTGAATCCCCTATGGCAGGACGTAACTATAGAGGGTGCAGGGGATGCGGTGGCCCCCGGGCCCATGACCCTTAGGGGGCCCATAAGGCCACTCTTCTCCATATAGGGAACCCAGTGCTATGAATAAAGCATTATAGTTGGGGGCCCTGTTACAGGTTTTGCACTGGGGCCCAGAAGCTTCAAGTTATGTTTTTGTGCAGCATGGTTTAGGTATGGGTACGGGCAGGGGCGTAACTATAGAGGGTGCAGGGGATGCGGTTGCACCCAGGCCCAGGAGCCTTAGGGGGCCCATAAGGCCTCTCTTCTCCATATAGGGAGCCCAGTACTATCAATAAAACATTATAGTTGGGGGCCCTGTTAAAGGTTTTGCATTGGGGCCCAGAAACTTCAAGTTATGTCTCTGTGCAGCATGGTTTAGGTATGGGTACGGGTACAGATACAGATAGAGGGGGGGGCCAGCTTACGTTTTGCATCAGGGCCCCTGAGCCTTTAGTTACGCCCCTGCCCTATGGCTACGCCATTGTTTTATATGTTGATGATTTCACTAATCAATACTGATTTATCGTTTATATTTTATTATTATTTACAACGCTTTGGTCTAAAAGGACTGATTTAGACTCTTTTTAACATGGGACATGATCTGTAAAACTGAGGGTATCACACCACATCTCTTGTGAAGATTTCATAGCACATTTAGAAGATCTCACTGCTAGATAATCTTATTATCAGTTATTTTTATTTCAGTGGAATGATGCAATCGTCATTTTCTTATCTCAGCCTCAATAATCAAATCTTACATAGCACACCGGCGGATAACCTTTGTTTCTGTTCTACCTCTCCTTGTCATTTTCTAGTAAATTCTTTGATAAGAAGTCCTGATTTTAGATTACTACAAGATTAAGATAAACGATAATCAGGAATTTCAAGGACAACCAGAAAATGCTTTAACCTTCTTTATACTGGCTGGGAACTCTTGGTGGCAACCAACATAGACATGAGTAGGCTTTCTTCACATCATGCTTCCTACTCATGTCCAGGGGTCCTGTCCCAGTTTACGCCTGTACTCCCCAAAAAATGGGATTAGGACAGGACCCCTGGATGTACCGTAACTCAGCCAGTATAGACAGCTGCTGAAAACAAAAACCAACAGGTCTTCGTTTAAGCAGATTTATATTTGATTCTGGCATACTGTACCAGAAAGAATAATGTGGTCCGCACGCCTATTGGTCTCTGTTTCAGCAGCTGACTATATTGCCTGAGATAGGTTGCATCTAGGGGTCCGACCCCAATCCCGTTTTCAGGATTTAAGATGTAAACTGGAACAGAATCGCTGGATATAAAGAGGAAATGTGATGTGAATGCCTTTCAGGGGTCATTACTCAGCTTTACAAGACGGACTCAGTCTTCTACTGCAGTTCTGCACTCCTTTTCTGCTCCGCCTGCCGCGTTGGGTTGTAAAAGCAACTGATACTCTTGGATGACGTCAGCCCTGGTGGCCTATTTAAAGGGTAGTATAGCTTCTGCATCGTTGCTATTCATGTAATAGACAATTGTGTGTTACTATGGTGCTGGCACTACTTCTTGGCTTTCACTACTCTTCAGACACTGTAACATGGTATATCTGCTAGGGGACATCACTATTACTGTGTAGTTGCTGGGAGACCCTGCTTTCATGATTGAGGCTCTTGAATGGCAACTAGCCATTTCATGCTTGCCACCCATGTACAACAGTGAAGAAATAACCAGATTTCAGACAACAATGATTTTTGAACCCTTACGGGAGTGTAGACAGGACACTTTACTTTTCACTACTGAAGAAGGCACCACTGACCGTAATGGCCTTGGCATCCATGTCCCAATCCCTAGATCCCACATCTGGTGCCCAAATGCAAGGTAGCTGCATTGGATCCAGCCATATTTTCTAGTTTATTGGTTCGACAACGCTATTTTGGACATCTTATGGCAATGCTATTTGGGCACAGTATAATATGGTTATTTATATACTGCATAATTGGGCTCTATAGGGTACATTATAAGGTAGCCATGTACTGCACAGGGCACCATCCAAACTAAAGCCAGCTCCACCCAATGGATATGCATACTGTAACAGTAGCTCTGTCAGCTTGAGAAAGGTTCTCTCATTTTCTTCCTCAAAGACCTCACTTTCTGTGGTTGCACCCCACTAATATCTAAGGAACTTCCGTGGACCAGTAAAAATCCAAAAACTAAACCGCTCACCTGAAATCAGCACCCCAAGGTCAGAGGCATGCACAGACAACAATCCGAGCGCAACACAGGAGGATCCAGCAACGCCATTAGCTTCATTAAAAAGTCCATCTTCATTCCAAATGTATAGAGCACATCCAAGTGATACAAATAAGTACCAGGGGACAGGTATGCTATGCTTTACGGAAAAAATACATAATTGGGTATCCACCACAGGATTTTATCAATGTGGCCACCATATATGTAAAGTGTACTGTTTTACAAAGTAATCCCATCTTTTTATCCACTATTACGGGAAGGGAATATACAATAAGGCAATATATTAATTGCAATACCAGCTATGCAATTTACCTAATCACGTACTGCTTGTTTGGTACAATATGTGGGGTGTACCATATGGCCACTTAAAATTAGGATAAGAGTACATCTAGCAGAGGCTAGCAACCCCAATGCAACAAATCTTTCAGTGGTATCCATACATTTCATTCACTGTCGTAATGGTAACATATCTACCTTTGCCTTCCAAGGTATCGGGAGAGTTAATAGACCACAAACAGTTGCTGCTCAGTAAGGGCTCAGTCAGACGTTTTTATGTGCGCATGTTACTTGCGTTTGGAATCCGCATCTATGAAGAACCAATGCTTTCCAATGGCAGCGGTCATATGCTCGATATTTACCTGCGCACAAAAATGCGCAGCGGTAAATAGAAGGCAGCAGATTTTAAAATGCAAGTAACTGCAGCATCTGCCTTTTTTGGATGTGAAACCCCCGGATGCTGTCACATCTGTCACATCCATGGGTTTCGCCTGGTGCTCAAGGGGGCCGGAGGCAGCAGCGCTGCCCCCATTGAGAACATGCAGTGAAGATTGTGATCCTCTGGCACAGCTGTGGCACAGGAGCGTGATGTTCTCCCATAAAATTCAACGGAGCCGGCGCTACAACCAGCTCCATTGAAAGCAATGGACTGCCGGCAAGCCTTGCAGGGATTTTCGGGGAAGGGCTTTAAATATAAGCCCTTCCCTGAAATTCATCCCTATAATGTGTGAAAAATAAAAAAATATATACTCACCCAGAGGCGTAACTTGAAGCTTCTGGGCCCCAATGCAAAACCTGTGACAGGGCCACCAACTACAATGCTTTATTCATAGTATAGGGCTTCCTGTATGGAGAAGAGAGGCCTTATGGGCCCCTTAAGGCTCCTGGGCCCGGGTGCAACTGCATCCCCTGCATCCAGCTGGGTCTTCTTCCTGCACTGCTCCAAAGTGCTTTCAGCAGGCAGGGATGTAAAATCCCCGCCTGCTGAAAGGGCTGCCTCTGATTGGCTGAGCACTGTGACCAATCAGCTTTTGAATAACAGCTGAGAGCTGCCTCACAGTGCTCAGCCAATCAGAGGCAGCCCTTTCAGTAGGTGGGGATTTTAAATCACTGCAAGGCTTGCTGGCAGCCCATTACTTTTAATGGAGCCAGCTGTAGCGCCGGCTCCATTGAATTCAATGGGATAGCATTGCGGTCCTCTGCCACAGCTGTGACAGCTGTGGCAGAGGATTTTTTCATCTCTACGGGGAATCCCCTTGTCACTGAACACTGTGATAGTGCTGTCACAGTGTTCAGTGATGTGGGAACTCCCCGCGGAGATGAAGAAATCCTCTGCCACAGCTGTGACAGAAGATCGCGATCTTCTCAGTATGTCAATGAGATCGCCACCGCTGTCGCCAGCCCCATTGACCAAAGGTGAAGCCCCTGCATATCAAATTTGCACATAAAAACGCCCGTCTGACTGAGCCCTAAAGAACTGGATTTTTTTTCTGCACACAAGAACTCCATATGGGTTTAATATACTTCCGGATTTGTTATATTATTATGATTGATTATGTTTTTGTATTTCAATTTGTAGTAAAAACTAATCAGTTCAAAATGCGCATTTGTATCGCATGCATGCGTGTTATACACTTGGAATAAAATTGACTTTATAATCAAGCTAATGGCAGTGTTGGATCCTCTTGTGTTGATTGCCTTCCGTGGATCAGTCCCATCCTGTGTGTATATGACAGATACACATTTTTCAAGGTTTCTTTGACTTTTGTCAACCATCCCTGAAGGCATTCAGCTTCATAGTTGACATCTGTACTTTCTAAGCAGCACGGTGCATGCAATCAAGAAGCGGCCACCTGCAAAAAAAATGGAGATGTACGGTTGATTGCTGCATTTAAGCCTACAAGTATAGCCGTCAGAGAAAGATTTCATCTCGCCATCTGTTTTTTTTTTTCAGAAATTGCATCTTATTCTCTGTTGTTTTGATTGATTGATTGCAGAGCTACAGATTAAAGCACATTCACAATTGTTCTAGTCATCGCTGATCAACGCAGGCATGAAATTGGGACTTATGAAATATTACCGTAAACACAAATTTACATGTTTTACTAGGTTTACAATAACATTTCCATAATGATAAAACAGAATCTGACCCTCCTGCAAACCCAATTAACGAATTCTTGATAGCAGATGTGCATGATGCAAATACACATAAGCACATATACACGGGTGAGTCAAAACTTAGGAACCATACAAATCCCTATGCTCACAGTTATGTTTTTTAATCTGAGTGGGGACAGCATTCTGTACTGAATAAATTACTAATTTACTATACATTTATAGCAGTCAGAGCACTTCTTCTAATGCAGAGCTCCAAATCCTCTGCATTCACCACCCCATTTACTTCCTTGAAACTGAGAGATAGTCGAGTGCTATGTACCACCACTCCATTCACATGGGAATGATGGTATATCTGCCAGCTTTCAAAGAATGAAAAGAAGGATGATCTTTTCCATTGTGTCCCTTAAAATAGTGCCAATCTATGCCCTCAGAAAACATAGTACTGCCTCTCTGTGCTATAGTGCCTCTGTTCTCCCTCAAAACAATAGTGCTACCCTGTGCCCCCTCAATGTAATAGTGTCACTCTGTACCTCTCAAAGTAATAATGACCCTTTCCGCCCCTCCATGTAATAGTGTCACTTTGTGCCCTCTCAAAGTAATAATGCCACTGTATGCCTCTCAAAGAAATAGTATCACTCTGTGCCCTCTCAAAGTAATACAATCCCTCTGTGGCTCCTCAAAGTAATAATGCCACTCTGTGCCCCTCAAAGTAATAATGTCCCTCTGTGGCTCCTCAAAGTAATAGTGTCACTCTGTGCCCTCTCAAAGTAAAAGTACTATCTCTGTGCCTCGAAAAGAAATAGTTCCACTCTGTACCTTTCAATGTATTAATAACCCTCTTTGCCCTTCCATGTAATAGTTTCACGTTGTGCCCTCTCAAAGTAATGATGCCACTCTATGCCTCTCAAAGAAATAGTGTCACTCTGTGCCCTCTCAAAGTAAAAATACTATCTTTGTGCCTCAAAAAGAAATAGTTCCACTCTGTACCTCTCAATGTAATAAAAACCCTCTTTGCCCTTCCATGTAAAAGTTTCACGTTGTGCCCTCTCAAAGTAATAATGCCACTCTGTGCCCCCTTAAAATAATAGTGTCACTCTGTACCCTCTCCAAGTAATAATGTCCCTCTGTGCCTCACCTAAGTAATAGTGTAAATCTGTGCCCCCTCAAAGTAATAATGTCACTTTGTGCCCCCTCAAAGTAATAGTGTCACTCTGTGCCCTCTCAAAGTAAAAATACAGTCTCTTTCCCTTTAAAAGAAATAGTTCCACTCGGTACCTCACAAAGTAATAATGACCCTCTTTGCCTCTCAAAGAAATAGTGTCACTCTGTGCCCTCTCAAAGTAATAATGCCACTCTGTGCCCCTCAAAGTAATAATGTCCCTCTGTGGTTCCTCAAAGTAATAGTGTCACTCTGTGCCCTCTCATAGTAAAAATACTATCTCTGTGCCTCGAAAAGAAATAGTTCCACTCTGTACCTCTCAATGTAATAATAACCCTCTTTGCCCCTCCATGTAATAGTTTCACGTTGAGCCCTCTCAAAGTAATAACGCCACTCTATGCCTCTCAAAGTAATAATGCCACTCTGTGCCTCAAAGTAAGAGTGTCACTCTGTGCCCCCTCAAAATAATTGTGTCACTCTGTGCCCCCTCAAAGTACTAGTGTCACTCTATGCCTCTCAAAGTAATAATGCCACTCTGTGCCTCATCAAAGTAAGAGTGTCACTCTGTGCCCCCTCAAAATAATTGTGTCACTCTGTGCCCCCTCAAAGTACTAGTGTCACTCTATGCCTCTCAAAGTAATAATGCCACTCTGTGCCTCATCAAAGTAAGAGTGTCACTCTGTGCCCCCGCAAAATAATTGTGTCACTCTGTGCCCCCTCAAAGTAATAGTGTCACTCTGTGCCCTCACAAAGTAAAAATACCGTCTCTATGCCTCTAAAAGAAATAGTTCCACTCTGTACCTCACAAAGTAATAATGATCCTCTTTGCCTCTCAAAGAAATAGTGTCACTCTGTGCCCTCTCAAAGTAATAATGCCACTCTGTGCCCCTCAAAGTAATAATGTCCCTCTGTGGCTCCTCAAATTAATAGTGTCATTCTGTGCCCTCTCAAAGTAAATAACGCTCTGTGTCTCTCAAAGTAATGATACCACTCTGTGCCCCTCAAAGTAATAATGCCACTCTGTGCTATCTTAAAGTGATAATTTCTAACATTTGGCATATCACATCAGCCAGTACATCACCACTCAATTTCTCCAAAGTGGCAACAGTAAGGTACATGTCACTTCGGGTGTTCTCCATATTTGCCTAATTTATACCAAATTTGGCAATCCTCTTCTGTTGAGGTGTGCCATCCACAACAGCTAGTAGAACCAGGGGGGCATCTTTATGTCAGCCTGATTCACATGATTGTTTCTTTGGCGTGGTGGAAAGTCTCTGTCCTTTCACTGCAGAAGGTCCCATTGGTGTCATCTGTTGGGAATTCCCTAATAGGCTCTTCCTCTTTTCCCAGCTTCAATATCTCTTACGGTGAATAGAATGATTGGTTGACAGGATAGTGTGCCCCTAGCTGGCCAATCAGCCATTATTGGTGTGCTTTATTCCTGCCCCACTCTTTCATAAGTGCTGGTCATTTTTTCTTTCCTGCGTGCACATATGCTGTGTGGGCTCTGTTTGTTGAACTCCGTCAGATGGATGATGTCTGTTTACATAGTCCTCTGTTTGTCTGTTGTTGGTGTGTGCATGCATACCAGCCGGAACCATAGTGGGAGTCTTCATCCATATGGGTAGTCGGATGCCGGTGTCTAGTCTCCTCACTGCGGGCATCTGCTCCCTTACCCTTCTCTCGGGTATGGTTCCAGTCATCAGATGTCCCTACACTGTCAGATGGGTGATGTCTGACACCTTTGTCCTCAACTCGTTCGTATGGTTGGCAAACGCTTTTTTATTCATTGGTGTGAATGCCTGAATTCTATGTTGCTCATAGTGTTTGGTGTGGCTGGTGTCCTGTCTGTCTGTCCTGTACCGATGCCTTTGCCTAGTTATGTTAGCTTTACAATCTGCTATATGTCCTTCTCTATATTCCATCTAGGGACAAGCTAGGGTCGCTAGGTATGTGATGTGGGGCCGTCCTTATCATGACGATCACCCTGCTTTTAGGCAGAGACCAACAAGCCCATGTTTTTAGGGATAGTGATCCCGTTCCTGTAGTGGTCCATACGGACATTCTAATACGTTTCCCGCCCTGCTCAAATGTAACAACTTCTCGGTGATTACGATAAATCTGCATACAGGGCTCTAACCGTAATTTCACTCATCCTGACCAATACTGGGATTCCATGTCCAGCTTCCTTCTGCCATAGTCATGTGGAAACTCATTAACTACGTATATTCAGCATACCATATTCAGCATATAAGCGTGTTACACATGCCTGCCAACATTTCATCACTTAATACATGCGTGTACGCCTTTCCCTAAACTTTACGCATCATGCAACTTACTTAATTTTAGATTTTAGCCTACATTTCCTAAAATTAACTATCAGAACACTACAGTACATACTCAGAAGCCTCGTCTGGTTATTACTATCCGCGGGGAAACAAGTGAATTTATGACTCCTCAGGAATATTTTTGGCAATCTTCTTCAGATTTGCAGGATTGGCTCCAGGAGGTCTTTTCTGCTGTCTTTGTAGTAGCCCGAAATACATGTATCTCGCCCCTCCATAATTGTCTATAACTTCTGTAATTGTGATGTCTTTAATGTGGATGCTCTGTGCAAACTGTCTTGTCATTCGTTCTGTGTATTGCACAGCTGCAGCATGTAAGAGGTTAATTTCTGTGACTGTCTAAGATATGTCTGGAAAATGTAACAATTTGTGTTGTCATGTGAGTATGATTGATATATGTGTCTGCAAGGTGCAGATGAGAGTCCATTCCAGTCCTTTCTTGTGAGAGTGAGAGCAAGTGACAGCCGCATGAGGCGAACCGTCAACCCTCACGTGGTAAGGAATGGAAGCCGAGGAGAGGTACCTAGACGTCCATACTTAGGACCCCTACCCCGAGAGAGAGAGAAAGAGTTGGAGCGAGAACTGCCATGCAGTGTCTGGGACCGTCCTGCAAAGTGAGTGATCAGCAGAGTGTTCTGTCCTCCTCCGGAGTGTCTGTGTCCAGGAGCAGAGCTTTACAGATCTCCTCAGTGGTGTGCCTTGTGTCTCGGTCGCTACATCTTCATTTGTGCAGTGTCTGCTGTGCAAATCTTTGCAGCACCTGCTCAGCCTTTAGGTAATGGTGGGCAAGGAGACTCTCTCCTCCTATCGGCTGCGAGCTGTTGAGCCCGGCGGTCTGGCCGCTTCTCCATGCTTTGTGGGGCCACTTGTTCATCTGCTGTAACAGCCACTACAGAAGGCCTTTTTTACATCTGCACAGACCCTTTGCAAGCCCCCACAAAAGGCTTGGCCACTCTGTGAGTGTCTGAAGGGAGCGTGGAGAGATGCCTACACTCTACTTATATTCTCCCTTTCTTCTTCTGTTGCCATCCTTGGCAACCCAACAAAGTCCAAGACAGTCCATGGGGGGGTTTGTTGCTGCACTCCGTCCGCCACCACTGCTACCATCCTACTGACTACGCCATTACACATATATCCTTCATGGAGAGTTGTCTTTTGTAGCTACTTTTCAGGTTCTCACTACGCAGCAGGGGCATAACTATAGAGGGTGCAGGGGATGTGGTTGCACTCGGGCCCAGGAGCCTCAGGGGGCCCATAAGGCCTCTCCTCTCCATATAGGGAGCCTAGTACTATGAATAAAGCATTATAGTTGGGGGCCCTGTTACTGGTTTTGCATTGGGGCCCAGAAGCTTTAAGTTACGCCTCTGCTACCCAGTACCCAATAGGAAAGGAATAATAATGGGTCCGTTGAAGAAAGAGGGTTTTGCCCTCTTTCTTCAACGGACCCATAGATATAATGTGAGGAACTCTAGAAGCTTATAGCGCTTTAAAAATTTTAAAGGGGTTTTCTTGTCCACAGGATATGCCATAAATGACAAGAACAGGGGTCCCTCAACCTCTGTCCTGCATGATGAAGTGACTGCTACATCCAGGTGGGGAAGAATGTACAGGTGCTTCTCTCCATTTACTTCTATGAGGGTCCAGGAAACAATGAAACATGCAAATCCAAAAGAATGAAGCCAATGGTGATACCACAGACCTACACCTATGTGGAAAACAGGGGTCTCTTGACCCCCATCCTGCTTGACGAAATGACTGCCGCATCCAAGCAGAGAAAGAATTGAGAGGTAGCTGCTCATCTCTCCATTAACTACTGAAAGAGTTTTGGAAATAGTCAAACACATAACTCCCACAGGGTGGAATTGAGAGAGCCGCACATACCTCCATTACTCCATACTGTACGCTCGTGGCAGATAGAGGTTCTCTGATTTCTGTGGATTTGCTATAAATATCTATAATGTGAATTCCCCTTTAAAAACTTTGCTTTGAATTGTATCTCCTTCAACGCCAGGCAGAGCAGCTTATTCACTCCGCTCCCCACGTCTAGAGGAGTAATCTTTGAACCTCGGGTGTAAAGATCTGGTATGACACATCTGACTTTTAGAAGGTTGAAACCTGATGCATTACTTTGTCATTCACTTTCTTCTCCTGTAAAGTATAAAATGAGCAATGCAGGATATAATGGAATGTCGTAGGTTATTGAATGAAGGCAAGAATATGACTTCGGACTTGAGTTATATTGATGGGGTTGTTTCATGAAGAGCCTCGCGTGGCGGCAGCACAAATGCAGTCCTAAGCTCTCACTCATGACCTGAAGGTTGTAAACTCAATCCCTGTGTGGTTCAGGTAGCCGACTCAAGGCTGACTCAGCCTTCCATCCTTCTGAGGTCAGTAAAATGAGTACGCATTGGGTAAGGGTAATAAATAAATTACCTGAACACGCTGCAGAATAAGTTGGTGCTATACAAGTAACAAGATTTGTTTAAGATCTAGACGCAAATCTAAATGTCAATTTAATGGGAAAATCTATAGTCTTATTAGACATTTACACAATGGCCGCTTTATTAGAAACACTAACACTTTCATGATTGGAGCTTCTATGTATGGAAATTAGACCTGTTATCCCAGAGTGCAGCATAAAATCATGGGATTTTATGTGGTTTCAGTGTGAAGCCACATTAGAATTGGAAACTCAGGTGAGCCAAGCAACTTCCAAAGGGGATTTCTCTGACAATCTCGTGGGGTATTCTGATGCAACAGTGTGGAGAGTAGGCTGGATTCACACGAGCGTATATTGGCTGCATTATCACGCCCGGCCTATATACGCTGCCCCTCTGATTCAGTTCACATTCGCGTATTTCCGCGGCGTAAAAGCGCCCGGCCGGTCAAGATAGTGCAGTTTGGCCGGGCGCTTTTGCACCACCGGCGGCTGCATAGACTCCTATGGAAGCCTATGACAGCTGCCTGAGAAGGGAGGTGGGAGGGATGTTAGCAGCGTGACTGTTAAGCTCCCACTCCCTTCCCTCCTCTTCTCCCTCGCTTGCCGGCTGTTTACAATGGGAGGGGTGGCATGGGGTGGAGCTAGTTACTAAGCTCACCTCCCGTTCCCCCTTCATTCCTGGCCGAGAGACGGAGATGGGGAAAAAGTTTAGCAAAGCTAAACTGTCTCCTCCTGTCCAACAGCATTGCGGGCTTGGCGTATATGCTCCGGGTCAGGGCTATCTGAATGGGCACACAAACGTTAGATTTGTGCGCCTGTTCGTGCGTTTTTACGTTGCTAGTGGGCGAATGTAAAAACGACGACGCCCGTGTGAATAAGACTGAGAATGGTGTGATCAAGAAAAAGCATCCAGCGAAATGGGATCCTGTGGCATAAACAACTCATCAATGAAAGGAGTCAGAGGAGGACGTCAAGATTTGTTCTGACAAACAGGTGGTGGGCAGTCAAGAAAATTGCAGCTGAATACAACACTGGTTCCAAATAATGTGGGCGAACACATAACTTGTCGTTCCTTAGCAATGATCAGCGATAACCGCAGATAACCAGTTCTAGCGCCATTGCTGTCCAAGAGGATCAGATCTTGCGCTATCCCGTAGAGGGAGCCGGCTGTCACTAGTAGCCGGCCTCCCACTGCGACAGTGGGGGGGCATCGGAGATGCGCCCCCACTGTTAACCCCTTCCCTGCCGCGATGTAAGTAGATCGCGGCAGGGAAAGGGTTCACAAAGGGAGCACGCTCCCTCTGTGACTTCAGCCGGCTCTCGCGATGTTATTGCAGTGAGCCCCACTGGTTGCTATGGCAATAGGAGGCCAGATACCGGCATCCTGTATTGCTATTGCCTAAGATCGCTGTAATAAGCGATAAGGCATGGCAGGAGAGAAGTCCTGCCATGCCTTATCGTAGCGATCATCAGTGCTGCACTGTAAGTCCCTCAGAGGGACACAGATGGTGTAAAAGAAAAATCAAAATAATGTACAAAAAATAAAAATGTAAAAAAATTTTTTAAAAAAATCTTTTTTTATGCTTTTTCTCATATTAGCATAAAAAAAATCCCACATATTTGGTATCGTCGTGTCCGCTAAGACCCGTACCATAAACCAAACATGCTTTTTCATCTGCACGGCAAAAAAAGACGCGGTTAAAAGAAACGCTAAAAAACTGAGGCAAAATGCAAATTTTTAGCATTTTGCCTTCCAAAAAACGCAATAAGGGCGCCTACCCACTTGCGTTGCTGATTTTCGCTCGTGAAAAACGCGGCGTTTTCGCACGTTTTTTGCAGCCCTCCATTGACAATCATGGGTGCATTAAGAGAAAAATAAGGAGACATATGCAACTGACAGTTCCTATGTGAAAAAACCCCACGAAACGGAAAAAAAACCCAGATGGACAAGAACACATTCTATACTAATTGCTCTTGAGAAAAAACGCAAAACATCACAGGAAAAAAAATCGCCAGTGGGTAGGCACTAGAGATGAGCGAGCGTACTCGGAAAAGCACTACTCGCTCGAGTAATTGGCTTTATCCGAGTATCGCTGTGCTCGGGGCTAAAGATTCGGGTGCCGCTGCGGCTGACAGGTGAGTCGCAGCGGGGAGCAGGGGAGAGCGGGCGGGAGAGAAGGAGAGAAAGATCTTACCTCCGTTCCTCCCCGCTCTCCCCTGCAGCTCCCCGCTCCGTGCCGGCACCCGAATCTTTAGCCCCGAGCACAGCGATACTAGGATAAAGCCAATTACTCGAGCGAGTAGTGCTTATCCGAGTACGCTCGCTCATCTCTAGTAGGCACCCTTAAAGTGATAAAAAAAACTATGTACTTCAAAATGATACCAATAAAAACTACAGCTCGTCTCGCAAAAAATAAGCCCTCAGAGAGCGTTGTCTATGGAAAAATAAAAAAGTTACAAGACTTTGAATGCAGCGATTTAGAAAAAAAAAGATTTCCAAAAAAAGGCTTTCATTGTGGAAAAGTGGGAAAACCTAAAAAAAATATAAGAATTTTGGTATCGTTGTAACCGTACCGACCCGCAGAAAAAAATGTAGTGTGTCATTTATGCTGCATGATTAACGCTGTAAAAAAAAAAAAAAAAATCTATGGCAGAATTGATGCGTTTTCTCTCGCTACGAGCATAAAAAAAATTATAAAAGTTTTACAATATAGTCTATGTAACCAAAAATAGTACCAATAAAAACCACAGTTCGCCACGCAAAAAAAAAGCCCTCATACGACTGCGTCGATGGAAAAATAAAAAAGTTATGGATTTTGAAAAATGGAGATGAAAAAATGTCAAAAATTGTTTGATCCTCAACGCCAAAATAGGCCGTGTCATTAAGGGGTTAAAATAGGGATTTTTAAAATGCAGACCAGGAGTAACACATTGGTCTGTACATGCGTCTTAGTGCGCACTGCCGGGGATCGCCTCTCGTGTATGTCACTTTGATATGTATTTTCCATGGTTTGCTGACAACTTCATAGCCAGGCGTCCTGTGTTACTGCGATCAGCCGCTCGTCACTCTTGTCACTCTTGTCACAGCCTCTTGTTCGGTGCGGTGTCACATCTTCACAGGCTGACATTGCTTCATTTGCTATTTTTCCTTCTTAATTGAATTACTCAATGTCTTAATTACAAGATTATTTACTTGTCAACTGTTCTTGAGGCGGGTGCAGTTATTTATATGTGGGGAATCATTGGGGAAGGGGTCAACAGGGGGGCCACTGCTTCGCACCGGGGTCCTCGTGGGGTGTAGTATGTCTGTTCTGCTGGTGTTTATATGGCGGCACATCTGAGCATTGTATGGCACAAAGGGGACATTTGGGTGTTTCAGCATTGTTTATTTGAGCAACCACAGTATTACAAAGAATTAACCCCATAAGCGCCCGGCCTAGTTTTGTACTTAAAGATAATCTGTCATCATCTTTCAGTCCCATGAACTACGCTATAGGGCTCTAAGGTGTGGGCATGGGGGTCCGGAGAGCTGTGTTTCATACTGATCTGATGCCTCATTGCAGCGTTGCGTCCCCCTGAAGTTGGCGCATGCACACAGCGTGACTCTTTTCAGCTGGTTCTCCCACAGAATCCTCTCCCATAGAGATGAATAGTAGAGCATGTGCACAGAGTCGGCTGAAAATAGTCAAGCAGTGTGTGCCTGACAACTTTGCAGGGACAAAGCACTGAAAGGGGAATCCGGTGAGTATGAAACACAGATCCCCAGACTCCCCATTTCCCCACCTTTGCACCCTATGACATAGTTTATGGGGTTCAATGGTGATTGCGGGTTCCCTTTAAGGATTTTTTTGTACTTTTTCATCTCCACTTTTCACATTTTTTAAATTTTTCTATGATATAGCTGTATGAGGGCTTGTTCGTTGTGGGCAGAGCTGTAGTTTTTATTGGCAATACTTTAACACATGATGTATTTTATAAGGTCTCCAACACACTTGCATTTTTATCACGTGTTGTATGTTCAAAAAAATGAACGATACACAGATAAAATAACAGAACCATATTATTCTGGTTCAGGGGCGTAACTATAGAGGGTGCAGGGGATGCGGTTGCACCCGAGCCCAGGATCCTTAGGGGGCCATAAGGCCTCTCTTCTGCATATAGGGAGCCCAGTACTATGAGTAAAGCATTATAGTTGGGGGCCCTCTTACAGGTTTTGCATTGGGGCCCAGAAGCTTCAAGTTATGTCTCTGTGCAGTATGGTTTAGGTATGGGTATGGGTACAGATACAGATAGAGGTGGGGCCCCAGCTCACGTTTTGCATCAGGGCCCCTGAGCCTTTAGTTACGCTCCTGTTCTGGTTGTCAGGGACCCCTGTTCTCAGGATCGGCAAGGGTATCCGTAGTGATTCCACCACCGATCAGATTTTTATCCATAGATAATAAAAGTCAACCCCTTTAAGTCTTACTGTGTAACCAGGGAAGTGCATTTCTCCTTATACAACTGCTGAAGTTACTGGTATAAAGTTTATTGCCACCCTGCCATCAACTGCTAGTTCATGAACTCATAAAACTAAGTGAATGACCCTTTTCTCAGCAGCCATATGTAGCTGAATTGTAACACATTGTTCCGTCTTCAGGGAGTAATTAATACTAGACTATCATAAATTTACATTGTTTTAACAGAAACCGGATTTTGTTTTGCCGTCTTACAGCACAATGTTAGATAGCACCGATACCTGCAAAGTTCCCCAGAGAGTGGAATTCACCACCTATACAAAAACACTTGGGCAGAAGTTAGAGGCAGGGGTGTAACTATAGAGGGTGCAGGGGATGCGGTTGCACCCGGGCCCACGAGCCTTAGGGGGCCCATAAGGCCTCTCTTCTCCATATAGGGAGCCCAGTACTATGAATAAAGCATTATAGTTGGGGGCCCTGTTACTGGTTTTGCATTGGGGCCCAGGAGCTTCAAGTTATGTCTCTGTGCAGCATGGTTTAGGTATGGGTACGGGTACAGATACAGATAGAGGGGGGCCCCCTGCTCACCTTTTGCATCAAGGCCCCTGAGCCTTTAGTTACGCCCCTGGTTAGAGGAGTTATTTGGTCTAAAGATGCACCAAATTATATCTCACCGACGCACACACTGATATATTTTGTTGGATATCATGTTGGATTCTATTTTGTGATCTAGGTCACCCCTGGGTGGTCTATGTTGGACCAGTATTTTCAATGAAAAAACTTTTGAACAAAAAAATGTATTAAACTAACGCATTTTACAACTAGACAGAGCCATGGTCATGTTCTGAGTATACAACCCAACGCGATGAACATGTCACAAATTATTATTTTTTTTCAAATTCTAATAAATGTAGCTAAAGCAAAATGCACAAAGAAAACTAACGAAAGGCAGAAACAAGACACAAGCATGTTAATAAAAAAGTCCCATTGTTTTCAGATCTAGACACACACAACAGAGGGGTCCCTTGTAGAAACAGTACATGAACCGCTTGCTCCGAATAAAACACACTCCCTTAAAGGGTCATTCCCACCTAGTACATTTATGGCAAATCCACAGGATATGTTATCAATGTCTGATGATTACAGGTTCCATTTCTGAGATCCACATCTGTCTGTAGGATGATCATCCCATGACTTGCCTCATCGCCACTGATGGCCGGGATGACAAGAGGCAAAAACATCAAAATTTACTACATTATTAAATCGGGGAGAAAACAGAGTCCAGCAAAAGTCAGGGAGGTTGTGACCCGTAGGAAAATGAGGTGTGCCCACTTGATTGTCCATTGGACGTCCCTCTTCTGTCCCCATTTGCCTCAGTGGTGTTCCCTTTTTCCTGCTGCTGCTTGTACAAAGCTCTCTCTAAAACTGACTCCTCCCCGCCACACCGAGAAACCGGAACCATGGAGGGTGCGCCAAACTCTGCTCTTCCCCAAGTTTCCCCACCCGCTCTTAATGTATTATGCACAGACGATATACATAAATGGCAAACAACACAGAGAATAAAGAACGATACCCCTTTACATTTCCACCATGTACATTTGTGGCATATTGACAGTACTATTAATGTCTAATATACATGTGAGTTCTACCTGTGTGACCTATACCCATATTCTAAACCTATGTTCCCAATCCCAGTCCTGCCTGTTGAGGCCATTGCCTATCCAGTCATTCTCCATTTGGATGCTGAGGCTGAATCTGAAGGTGGGTCAGGGTATAAGCTGGAGCTTGGGCAGACTCAACTCAAGTTTGAATGGGCACCATGTAGCACCACATTTCCCCACCATTGACTACGGCAAGGAAAATGAGCAGCGGCACACTTTCCCCTGACACTCACAGCTATATGTTGGGGATTACAAGAAGAGAGGTCAACTGATTCCTGACTTCATTCTAAAAAAAGGTGGAGTTCCTACCGTATGTTAACTACTGGGGAGAAATTGGCCATACCATGCAACACCAGCTCTGACAGTGAAGGCTAGGAGTGTGATGGCAGTTTATGTAATATGATACGCGGTCATTCTAAGAAAGATTATAACTGAACACAGCATGTAAGCCTGCTTGAAGCATCTTTAATACAAGGGCTTGTATTTCTCTAGCAGTTTTGCCTCAGTCCACAAGCCGTGTGCAACGTCCCATTTACATCTTATGACTTTAAATTGTTTCACGACCACTCTGTCCTTTCTGGTTTCTGTTGACAAGGATATGTGACTGCTGCAGCCAATCACTGGCTATAGGAGGTCACTGCTGTGGCCAGTGATTGGCTACATTAGTCACATGTCCTGGAGTGGCTGTGAAGCAATTTTAAGTCATGGGAAAACGCCTTTAATAACTGTTGCAGTGTCCTCACATACAACAGGTCTGTTGTGTCACTAGTCTCTCCTTGCTAGTGTGCACACCTAATGTAGTGTTTGAGGCCAGCCTCACTTACAGTTTGTTAATGTCTGGCTGTGTTCTCCTCTTTGTACACTTGGGAGTGTGTACCACTGTGCCCGTCATCCACTGGCAGCAGCTGCTCTGTAGCATATTATGCCTTCCAAAATATCTTTCCAGCAGGACTTCTCAATAACAGCCACAGTCTCTCCTTTCCCCTATGGCACAGCAAACTATGCTTTTTACAGGCCGGGCAGCAGCCAATCTATGAGTGTTCTTCTGAGCATGCTCAGTTCAAATTGTCGTACAATTTGTTTCACGGCCTGATTGTTGCAAAATGTGTCGCATCTCTGACCATTACCATGGCAACCAGTTAACCCTCTAGGCATAGCCCTTTTCACCAGTATCATTGGTGGCATGGAGGAGTACCCCCTTCCCTATGAAAAATGTGAAAGATGTTGACATATTATAAATCTCCGTTTAGCAATAATGAGTACATCTAATGGGCGTAAGCACTCATTAGCCCCCCATTCTACTTCCCTTTAACCCTTTCCAATCCACTGTCTGACGTCTAAAGACATTATGATTTAAGGCTGTACAGCTCCTATGTTTGAAGACGCCCGTTGTGGTTCTCTTACTGTATATTGCCAGCCTCCCTGCTGCCAGAGCCTATCCGTGTCACCTCATGCACTACTGGCTTTAGCCAGCAGATAGCGCCGTTGTATAACGACAGAAAAAGAGTAAGCCCCCTAAGAAAACCAGAATACAAATTGGATTGGAAAGGGTTAATCATCCTAATCGGCAGATGAGTTAGAAATGTTAGCATGCAAGTAGCCAGCTTTGCTAATAAGCAATAGTTATTTCTTGCCATTGCTGAGACGTGACTGAATTGTTGACAGATTCAGCATTGCAGTGATTGAGGCGTCTGTTTTGTTCTTATCGTGCTCAGTAGAGATGAGCGAACGTACTCGTTTCGAGTAATTACTCGATCGAGCACCGCGATTTTCAAGTACTTCAGTACTCGGGTGAAAAGATTCGGGGGGCGGGTGGAGGCGTGGCGGCACGGGGGGTAGCAGCGGGGAACAGGGGGGAGTCCTCTCTCTCTCCTTCTCCCCTCCACTCCCCGCTGCAACCCCCCACTCACCCACGGCACCCCCCGAATCTTTTCACCCGAGTACGGAAGTACTCGAAAATCGCGGTACTCGGGCGAAAAGGGGGCGTGGCCGAGTAGGCTCGCTCATCTCTAGTGCTCAGTATTAGTAATACCATTCTTTCCAATCATCCTGGATTCGGTGGGACAGTCCTAGCTTTCAGGTGCTGTCCCGCATCCTGGGAGGCTGGAGGCATGTCCCACCTCCTCCAGGCCCCCTGTTGGGACTACACTCCAGAACCTCAAGCTATTAGTTCCATTGATAGTGATCTTCCTTACTGATATGATTATGTTCCGGTGTCTATTTTCCTTATTGATTTCTTCCTTCATTTCTAAAAATTATTAACAATCCTTGTATTTCTTATAATAGATTTATTGCCATTTCTATCTTTCCAGTATAAATTTCCATTCTTTTTAGTGTGTTTCCGGCTATTACACCCACTTCTCAACCACCCAGTTTTCATGGCCGCTTATTATCATTTGGATTTTGGCAAGACTTCATACAGAGGTAATTGATACTTAGAACTGGCTGTGTGGTGAGCAATCTCAGGAGTCGGAGTGAATGAACTTTGCTTGAGTTTCTATGGCTAAAACGTCTCTGCATTAACTGATCTGATCACATGCGCTTCCCAAGAAGACTGAAAAAGGGATCATTAGTTGGACCCTATAGGACCCATTATTAGATCACAGTAAAACGGACTGTTAAAGGGGTTGTCTGTTATGGATCACCCCTTATTAACTGTCCTAATGTAGGACTCCACTACATAGGAGATCTGGCTGTGGGAGGGTAAAGCGCACTGGAGACTTCACACCTAACATAGTTTTGTACGAGTCTAGGTGGCCTGAGCCTAGTCATGTGGCTGCTTTATACCCTACTGAGAGGGAAGATCCCACTGTGGCCCACATTGTTGGCCATACCAGCCTTATGTTAAGAAACTGTTGCCTAAGGGTGGCTTTACATGGGATAACTATTGACCAAAAATAAGTCAAATGAGCAACTTTCAGCAGTAATTGTCCCATGTAAACATGGAAGCCACCAGGGTACTGGATGATAAATCGCTCAGTGTAAACAGGTAGTCACTCCTCTTTCAATGACTGCCTGTTCACAGTGAATGAAGGTAGGCAGTTGGAAGAGATCTCCGGCATGTTGCTCTGCCTCCATTCACTGAATGACTATCACACCTGTGTGAAAGCACAGGAGCGATACGTTTTGGGACTACTGTAGGGTGCTTATGCACTTGACAGTCGCCCCATGTGAAGCCAGCCTTACTATTGCTTTTGTCTGACCAGTTCCTGAAACCACTAGAGATCAATTGTTCAGATAGGCGGGTGCATTTCTTGTGCAACATCCCGTGTTCAAACAGTAACCACCCAGTTCACTCTACAGGTGTACATACCATAGAGGCAGACCATACACCTACCTGGGAGTCTTTGGAGAAAGGGAGCCCAGCCCAGTTTGGTCCCAAACCCAACAGAGCACCCCTTCTGTAATAACCACTCTTTAGCTGCCTCAGGATCAGCATGAAGTCCTTCCTTCCATTTTACCTGAAAAAGCCATAGATGCCAGTGACATACATAGAATAGAGGTGATCAAATGATCAAAATGGACCACCCATTATAGTGCTTGGTTCTGCCAACTAGAACAAAAGGGCTTGGCTATTGTTTGCCTCTTCCATAATCCTTCAATGACCCTTGGCTCAATTCGCCATTCCTTGTTTGCTAGCAATGCAGTAGAGACAGGAGTCCTGCAAGTTCTTGTCAGCAAACTGGATAGGACCAACAATGGCTGGTCCTCCTCTTCCCAATGGCCCCATAGCAGCTGCATGACTTACCTCTATGGTACATACACCCTCGCTGGACGCTATTATGTTGAGTCCTTATTTCCTTGTTAGGTACGAGATTACTTCTTCCATCTGAATATATTTTCATCTCTAATTTGTATTGCAATTCTCACACGCCAGCAAAGGAACGCAGCTAATTTTAGCATCTCCACTTTTTGGTTTACTTTGTAAGAATTTTTAACAAGCACATCATTCTAATTGGGATTTTAATTGGGCGCCTTCCAAAATGTTCCGTGGTCTTCTAACGGATTTGCAATTTATGCTTTTCTTTTTTTCTGTAAAATGAGTTTATTTTTTTTATTATCCCTAAAGTACGTCAATGACAGCTTAAAATAGTTGGTAATTATTGTCATCGCTTCCAGCGCAAATTCTAAAACTAGCCAACACCTTCCTGTATCACAGAACTGCAGTACTGAACCATGTAAACCATGTATTACACCTGTAATAAGATGCCCGCATAGCTTCTAACATTCCCGATTTTCAAGGGACAGTGCGATGTTTGGACAAACACCAAGGTAATTGTAGAACGTAAGGCCCTCAATGTAAGCCACTGTATGCCATAGAGTGACATATGTCAGCCATAGGCCCCATGAAAAACAAAAGTATACCACGTCATGGCCAACTGTATCGTAAAGAGCAGCAGAGTTAGGCTATGCTTACCTATAGAGTTAAAGTGTAACTAAACTTAAAAAAAAACTTCTGACATGTCCAAGTGACACTCCAGAAGTATTGATCTGTGGTGGTCTGGGTGCTGAGCAGGGGCGTAACTATAGAGGGTGCAGGGGATGCGGTTGCACCCGGTCCCAGGAGCCTTAGGGGGCGCATAAGGCCTCTCTTCTCCATATAGGGAGCCCAGTACTATGAATAAAGCATTATAATTGGGGGCCCTGTTACAGGTTTTGCATTGGGGCCCAGGAGCTTCAAGTTACGCCTCAGGTGCTGAGAACCCCACTGATTGCAAGAAAACAAAGGACAGAAGCGCTCAGCTTAGCGCTGCACCCTCTTCGGCTGTTATCAGTAATCGGTGTAAGGGCTCCATAAACATTCTCTGGAGTCCATGCACTGCTCCAAGTAGGGACAGAAACAGCTGAACGGGCACAACTCTCGGCTGAACACTCTACACATTTGTTTTAGCCATCGTTGGGTATCTCAGCACCCAGACCCTCACTGAGTAACACCTCTAACATTATAATGCATGTCAGAACTTTGTTTTAAACTTTAGTGACATTTTAACCACTTCCAGACCGCATAACATCAAAATACGTCATGCAGTCCTGAAGGGTGTATGGAGCGGCCTTGGGAGCCGAGTCCACTTCATACCCGGCGACTTCAGTTTAGCAATATATATGGTAGTACAAGCAATCAAATAAAAGGGTAAGAAAAAACTTTTTTATCACTAAAAAGATATTAAAGTTCAAACCCTTCTTTATATTTTTCCCATAAAAATCTAAACAATTAACCCCCCCCCCCCCAAATATTTGGTATCGCCCTGTATGTAAAAGTCCAAGCTATTAAAATATTACAATATTTACCCCGCACAGGTAAAAAAAAGTCCATCAAATCTATAGAGGTCTATGGACACAGCAGCAGAAGCGTCATTCACTGAACTTGCTCACCGAACTTGGCTTGACTTTGCATTATATTTCTTAGGTTGGTTGCACACATGCATTGAGGATTCCGCTTTCCTGCTCCATTCGGGGAGCAGGAAAAGGGAATCCCCATGGCCGAATGGCTCCGTCTTTGGATGGAACCGAACAGTACCGGACGGACCCCCATTTACTATAATGGGGTCCGTCTGCTTTCCACCCAGCTGTCCGGCATCTGGACGGAAGAAAAAGTGCTGCATGCAGTCGGTGGTTCCGATGCCAATGTGAAACTGGCTTTATATATACATTTCTCTGCCTCATTACTGGAATCGTGAGTTATATTATACACCTATATTCTGCACCAAAACGTAGCGCATGTCTATAATGAATATGGCCGCTTCTCAGCCATGTCCGTATTTGACTTCTCAAAACAGAAAATACGAAGTAGATTTATTAGTTTATTTATGCCTGGCGTTTCATACGCTGGTCTAAGTAAGTTATGAACCAGCGTCAATGAGACAAATGCATAAAGAGGCACAAGTACCGATACAATTCTGGTGCACACAGCCTCTCCACGCACCAAACTGAAAGCTACCCCTGCTTGGAGCTTGCGTAGATTTCAGCTATAACGTAGGCCACTATCTGGCGTATATTATACAGGCGGGGCCATGGAAAATCCGACCGCCTCCGATTCCAGAAGCGGATACATTGGAGGAGGCCATGGCTCCTTCCTTTTACTTCAGCAGTATAAGAGATGAAAGCTGCGCTGTGATTGGTCAATATGGACAATAAAGACAGATTTTCTTTTTGACCACTTTTTATAAATCTGCCCCGTGGTGTTCTTCCGGCAACAGTGAATAGTTATTGTAGAAGGTTTTGTGCAAAGCGAATCAATTAAGGAAACGTAAGATGCCTTTGCCAAAAAGGACCCAAATACAAAACTACCTGCTAAATGTATTCAGAGCCTAGTTCAGAAATGGTGCCAAACAAGGTCTGTAGCAGACATGAAGAAACCAAGGCCTCTGTCAGTCTAAGGCTGGGTTCACACAGGGCGGATTTGCAGCGGAAATTCCGTGCGGAATTTCACCACGGCAAATCCGCATGCGGCCGCTAATCCCGGGATTAGCCAGCCAAGTGGACGAGATTTCTCAAAAACTACCTGCGGGTGTCCAATGCATCCCTATAGGGCGCAGATCCGCGTGCGGGAGAAACGCTGCGGATTTTAAATCATCTTTTCCCCGTAGACATGAGGCCTTAGGGGCACATATATGAACATTCATGAACAGTTATGGAGGGCCCAGATATGTATACTTCAGGCCACTACACAAGTACTAATCATATTTATTTATATAGCGCCAACATTTTCCGAAGCGCTTACAAGACAGGGAGCAGAAACAAAACCACGGTCACATGTAGTAATCAATTGCTGGAATCAGTAGGGGTGAGGGTCCTGCTCCAATGAGCTTACATACTACAGATAATGGGGTGATACAGAAGATAGAGGGGCTGGAGATGTGGAAGGTAAGGCAAGGTGGAGTGTGAGGGATGCTATACACACAGACAATGGTCAGCCGTTTGGTGGCTGAATTGGTATGACTGCAGGAGGCAGTTAATTGTGGCCAGCAGGAACTGCAGTCGGTAGGACAGGGAGCATGTTATCAGGTGGAGTAGGAACTGCAGTCGGTAGGACAGGGAGCATGTTATCAGGCGGAGTACAGAGGGGCTTGGTTTAGGAGATATGGTATGCCTCCCTGAACAGGTGCGTTTTTAGAGCACGCCTGAAGTTGTGTGAGTCAGGGATTGCCCGAATATAGCTTGGGGTAGCGCTTTCCAGAGTCTGATTTCATTAGCGGAGCGGAGGGCCCAGCCTGGGTGATGGATGGAGATGAGGGAGGCAATGTATGGCGGCGCGGTGCTATGGAGAGGTTATGGATGAGGGTGATGCATTTAAATTGTATTCTGTATTTGAGGGGCAGCCAGTGCAGTGACCGGCACAGGGCAGGGGCGTCCGAGTAGCGGCTGGACAGGAAGATGAGCCTGACTGCCGCATTCTGGATGGATTGGAAAGGGGAGAGTCTGGTGCAGGGGAGGCTGATCAGCAACGAATTGCAATAATCGAGCCAAGAGTGGATGAGGGCAACAGTAAGGGTTTTTAATGTGTCCACGGTGAGAAAAGAGCAGATTGTTGTGATGTTCTTGAGGTGCAGCTGACATTTTCGGGCCAGAGATTGAATGTAGGGGGATAAAGGAGAGATCGGAATCGAATATAACCCCAAGGCAGTGGGGGGAACCGTCTGGGAGTGGCAGGGCGTGACGAAAAAGCTTAAAATGTTGCAAATTAATGGCATGCAAAAAATAATAGATGTGCCCCATTCTGTGTGAAACCACATTGATAGACATGATGCACATTCCGACCACTATATTCTGTTGGATGTGCCTGGACTGATACATTATTCCTTATCTTCATTTCAATCAGAATCTCACATTGAGATTCATTAGAACAAAAGGGGAAATTTCCAGCATCTCAGAAGACCTGGAGGAATTCAGGGCAATAACCTCTGGAGTTCAATAACTCCGGGGCTGGTGAATCACCACATGTCGCTGCTCAGATTGGTCAAGCTGGACCAACCACACCAATCATAGTAAAATTAGAGCAGGGAGGAGTCGGAGTAAAATGGTTTAAAAAGCCCCGATCAGATCATCGTAGTATCTATTCTTCATTCCTCGTCCAGTCATTCTTATCTAACTGAGCAGCCATGAGCTTCACTGGAAAGTACGAGGTGGAAAGTCAGGAGAACTATGAAGCCTTCATGCAGATCATTGGTGAGACAAGATAGATGAATATATTACAGGTCACAGAAATCTGAACTGACTGCGAATGTTCTTATTATTTATAGTGGTTGGGTACTATGCCTTATAATATACTCCTGTGCTGCTGCAGAACCTCTTTCTTGAAGAGAATGTGGAAAATTCCTGTGTATTGATTGATATGAAACTCTTCACACGATTCACAAATTAGGGCTACAGCAGTTGACGAGTTGATGTTTTGCAGCAGCTGAGGGGTATAATTCTGCAATAGCTAAGGCATGTACTGTGATGTTCTGCAGCAGCTCGGATGCAGAACTGTATAATATACACTTCAACTGCTGAAGAAGATCATCTTAAAGGGGTTGTGTGATTACAGAAAAACACATTTTAACGACTGGCCATGGGATAAAAAAAAAAGAGGGCATACTCTTCTGTCTCTGACCCCCTGGGACACAGCTGAGCAACTCCTGCAGCCCCGTCCCTTGCACCTAGAGGAGACATCCCACGGAAGTCAGAGGCCAAAGCGTCACTGTCCCAAACTCCTAAAATCTTGGTGCTGATGCTAGGAGTGATGCTGAATCCTCTGATCGGCTACAATGATTAATAATAATCTTTATTTATATAGCGCCAACATATTCCGCAGCGCTTACATAGACGGGATACAGAAAGACAAAAGTACAAAAATACAAAAACCACTGTTACATAGTAATCAGTTGATGGAAGCAATAGGGGTGAGGGTCCTGCTCCAACAAGCTTACATACTACAGATAGTGGGGTGATACAGAAGGTAAAGGGGCTGGAGATGTGCCCGGTACGGCGAGGTGGAGAGTGAGGGGTGCTATACACATAGACAATGGTCAGACATAAGCCATGTAGTGGCTGAATCGGTAAGACTGCAGAGGGTGTTTGATTACGACTAGCAAGGATTGCAGTCGGTAGGTCAGGGAGCCTGTTATCAGGTGAAGTACAGAGGGGTTTGGTTTAGGGGATACGGTATGCCTCCCTGAGGAGGTGCGTTTTTAGAGCACGCCTGAAGTTTTGTGTGTCGGGGATTGCCCGGATAGTTTTGGTAGCGCGCTCTAGAGGACTGGTGCCGCTCTGGAGAAGTCTTGAAGGCGGGAATGAGAGGTTCGAATTAAAGGGGCACTTAATCTGATTTCGCTAGCTGAGCAGAGGGCGCGGGCTGGGTGGTGGATTGAGATGAGGGAGGCAATGTAGGGCGGCGCAGTGCTATGGAGAGCTTTATGGATGAAGGTAGTGAGTTTAAATTGAATTCTGTATTTAATGGGCAGACAGTGCAGTGACTGGCACAGGGCAGAGGCGTCCGAGTACCTGACTTCCAAACAACAATTGCTGTTCACTTGTTAGATTTTGCAATCTCTGAATGAATTGTTGCTAACATTTACGCCTTCCAAAATATTGACCGCTGGCCAGTCAGGAGGCGTGAGGTTTTTCGACTGTTGTGAATTTAAAATTTTGACCGTTCCCCAACACATTTTCATTGGCTGCTGAGTCCATTGAATGCACATAAATACATGCGGGCATTCGTTAAGAGAACACTGGCAGCTGCGGTCCCTCACTGGGGTGGTCGATTACTCAGATGTATTTCTTTCTTTTCAGGAACCAACAAGCATTAAATGGGAGGGCAAAATGTAAAAAAAAAGGGGTAGGAGACAATCAGTATTTGGTGGGATACCCGCACCGAACAAGAGCACACCTCTCTGCAAAGTAGTTGGCTAGTTGTAGAAAGACAACAATTATCTGTGTACAACAGATAATAATTAATCAACCGGTGACTATTTTTAGATTAGCTGAAACAAAAAAAATAGTGAATGAGTTCTTGCTTATCACCTGGTAAGGCCCTGTTACAGATTTTGGTATTGGGGCCAGCAGCTACAAGTTACCCTTCGGCGTTGGCCCTGATCTGATAGATGGAGTAGTAGTTTCCTAGTGGAAGGAGGGGAGCGCTCTGGAAGCACCGAGCAGTCAGATGAATGCTTGCTGGACTGCTTGTAATGACATCTATACATGTGGGGCCGAGGATGCCACCTTTAATCAAAAATGAAATAGTATAGAACTTATTAGGCCATAACCTAGGCCATCCAATCAGACATTCATCACCCTGAATTCATGTGCTTTTTCCTTCACAGGAATCCCAGCTGACACCATCCAAAAAGGAAAAGACTTCAAATTCACCACTGAAGTAGTCCAAAATGGAGATGACTTCATATGGTCCCAAATCTACCCCGGCCACACCATGACCAATAGATTCATAGTAGGAAAGGAGTCTGAGATGGAGACCATGAGTGGAAAGAAATTTAAGGTAAGCATGGAGTACTCTAAAAGCCCTTCACTTTACTAGGATTCCGACTTCATATACAAGATTCATAGCATAATACAGAATTCATAGCATGCAGTACCTCTAATCACCAGTAGGCGGTGTTGTAGTTTATTGCTCTCTGCATATAAGGTAGTAGTTATATAATATATCAGTGCTGCACATATTCAGCTATCCCTTTGACACGGGCGAGAGCTATATCGGGTCAAGAAACCCGGCTCGATATAATGCTTTTCAACGTGCGTTTTACTGATGGATGCAAGACATTTTTGCATTTCTCAGGCGCTTGTTTCACACGCGTCGGAGGATCGGAGGGTGTATCTTATTGATTTCAGTGGAAAACATCACATTGCACTCATGTGCACATCACACGGCATGCGATGGGTTTGACTGTTGAAAGCGCAAAAAAATAGGACGTGAGAAAATAAGCCATGCAGCGACTTTTTACCTGTCAGCATCGCTGTGAAGGAAGACATGACTCCTGCAGGACTCCATTCAAGAGAATGGAGTTCATATTCGCATGCGTTTCGTGCATCTTACAAAGTACAAAACTAACGTGAGATTCGCGCCCGTGTAAATGTAGCTTCAAAACAGCATTCTGTAGCATGTAGTACCACTCATAGCCTATAGGTGTCACAGCTTACTGCTCTTTGTACAGTACGTCTTTACTCCATATTAGGCCTAATGACCACGGCCGGATTTTCGCCTATTGAACCTAATAGCTCAATGTACATGCTGCGGAATTCCGTAGCGTGAAATTACCCGCAACATGTCCTATTTGCCGCGGGAGTACGCGCGGACGGCTTCCATTGTAGTCACAGCGGAAGTATAGCGTGAATACACGCCCCGCCCATCGCGGCCGGATCTTTTTTCTTTGGCCGGCGGATGTGCTCGGCACGCCGGCTGAGTGCCGCGCGCATGCGCTGGGCACATCCGCCGGGCCGAAGAAAGAAGATCCGGCCGCGAAGGATGGAAGACCAGCATCGCCCGGAGCAGGTGAGTTTAATTCAGGCGCGGGTCTCCTGCGGATCCGGACGGCTTCCATAGGCTTCAATAGAAGCCTGCGGGAGCCGTCCCCGAGGGAGTCCCGCACGAAAATGGAGCATGTCCATTATTTTTCATGCTCCAGGAGTTTTTAAATTCACTTTTATTGACCATCCACGGGTATTTATCTACCCACGGGTGGTCAATGCATCCCTATGGGGTGCGGATAAGCGTGCGGGTGATCCGCTGCGGATTTAAAATCTTCTTTTCCCCGTGGACATGAGGCCTTAGGGTGTATTCACACTGACAAGAATAATGTAGGTCAGTAAAAATCTGACCTACATCGCACTCGTTTTCTCTGCGATCGCAATACATTAAAAACGCCTCGCATCGCTGTATAGGCATTTTTCGCACGCAGGAAACTAATTACATGTGCTTCCAATAGTTAAAATGGAAAAACGCACATTGTACTCGCATGCAAATTGCACAGTTTTTTTTTTCCTGTAGCAAACAATAACCCATTTTTGAGCAAGAATCGACCCAAAATAGGACATGTTGCGATTTTTTGATCTTGGACTCCGAGAGAAAGATTGTTCAGGGGAATTAACCAATTGGAATTACTTTGGACGTTCCATCAGAAAGCCTCGCCCGTTGTTTTTAATGGGACCTGAATAGACATCACATGGCACTCGCATGCCGTGCGATGCGATGTTTCCCATTAAAGTCAATGGGAAACACTTGCTATCCTTTCACGTACGAGGATCATAATATCACAGAACCAATGCCAATTTTAATGAAAATCACATGTTGGCAAGAGCGATATAAGGCTGAGTTTCTCGGCCCAATATCACGCCCACCCATGTGAATGTAGCCTTATATTACACAGCTAGTCCAAATAGCTTTCAATGAGACCCAAATGGACGATTAGCTTTAGGGTAGAAGGCAGAGAAACGTTTTTTGATGTAATGTTGCATGCAATTCCTTTCATGTCCTGTCGGTGGTGCCCTATTTTATTGCTTGCTGAATAACATTGTCATTACTAGCTTTTCAATGCCTAATGAGTCTTCATTTTTTTAAAACAGCAATGACTAATTATGGAATTATTTTATACAGGCGACCGTCCAATGGGATGGAGGGAAAATAGTTGTTGACTTCGGGAAATACAAGCATTCATCCGAGATTGCTGGAGGAAAACTAGTGGAAGTGAGTGTCCATTATTATCACAGAGGGATATATAGATATGGTGAAGAGCTGTAGTATTTTAAAGGGGTATTGCACATTGCTTTGAAAAGTGCCACTGTCACTTGACTGCATACCGAGCACAGCACTGTACATTTCATAGTGGCTGTGCCTAGTATTGCAGCTCAGTCCCATTCACTTCAATGGAAATGAGCTGCTCTCAGGCCATGTGATGGACCCCCATCAATCTAACAATGATGACCTATCCAGAGGATATATTATCAATATATTAGTCCCAGAAAACCCATATAAAGCTATCAAATCTCATTTTATTTGATCCATGTTCAGGATAATTTTCTTTAGTTGCTTTTGGTCATCATCATTATGTTGTTAGTTTTTATGCATTTTTGGTTTATAGTCGGCTTTCCCTTATACATAGCAGACACTCTAAATAAGGCTGCCTGTCCACGGGCGCGTTGTCATTGCGAGATCCACGTCGATAAATCACATGCGGAACTCACATGACACGCTTTCCATAGGAGAACTACAATATAGGCTCATCGCGGAGACCTTGTAGTGCTCCCCCTCCTTCCCCCACGGCAGATTATCACTAGCGATATTCCGTCCCGCCTGTGGACAGACGGCTTATGTAGAGCTTCAGTATAAAGTATGGGGAAGGACTCCGCATCAGACCATCTTATACTCCATGTGACAATGCAGTTGTGCTATCATCACTGATCACAGCTCTGCCCTAATGGAGCATGAGTGACTGACATATATAATATTTTTAGGACCATATCTACTGCACAGACATACTGTATGTGATAACCGATAAAGGTGGCCATATCCTTAACTATATTAGTATTAACACACTTAATTCCAGTAGTCATATTCATCTCTTGCACTCTCCTTCCATTTCAGATTTCAGAAGCTGGCGGTGCCACTTTCAAGAGGATCAGTAAAAGAATTGCCTAAAGACAAACTCATTCACCATGTTTTACAGAATGTAATAAACCTGTTTAAGTGGAAACTGTCTTGTGTTTTCTTTTTCCCCTTTAAGTACTATTGTACGGGGCGGTGAGCTTTGCTGATTTCTGAAGACATTGTATTAGGCCAGTGATGGGCAACCTTTTGGGCTTGGGGTGTCAAAATTCACCAAAAAAACGAGCAGAACTCGGGTGGTGTGGCCCCCAGCAGTGACAGCGGCCCCCCACAGTGGCCCCCAGCAGGGACAGCGGCCCCCCCACAGTGGCCCCCAGCAGTGACAGTCTCCCCCAGCAGTGACTGTGCCCCCCACAGCAACCCCCAGCAGTGACAGTACCCCCTGAGACCCATATACTTACCTCGTGGAAATGCCGCTGCTCCTCTGCCCGGCTCGCCGCTAGGAGCAATGATCTCCGGCGAACACTGTGACGTCAGTGTGCTGCCAGACGCCTCCTCTCCCGGACGCTCTTGCAGAACCAAGTAGTAGGAGGGGTCGGAGGAGGAGGATCCCCACTGCACACTAACGTCACGGTGTGCGCCAGGATCAGTGCTGCTAGTAGCACTGCTTAGTGAATACCGGCAGGGGAGCCGTGGCCCATACCGGTATTCAACACCAACAGGGTGAACGGACGACTGCGGCCGTGTGTCAGCGACAATGGCTACGCGTGTCAGTGCTGACACGCGTGTCATAGGTTCGCCATCACTGCATTAGGCAGCATCTAGCTATTGCCCTACTAGGACCTTCCACCTCAATCACCAGAGAGCTACATTAGTGTAGTGTGGATTTGTGGTTATTCCTGCACTGGTCGACTCGTTTTTATTCTCCTCTTTTGTATATGTCTTTCTACGCCCTAGAGGGAGCACATTAGAAGTGACATTGGGTGGGCACAATGATTGACGGTGATACAAGGGCCGAGGGAAGTAAAGATGAAGTCAGTGTAATCACATAGGCTTGTAAACTGAGAGAAGTACAGAAGTCCAATAAACAATGTAATCACATGGGCTTATGAACTGAGAAAGAAGACCAGGTGACCAGACACTATTCTGGTGTTCAAGGATGACACTCGTTGTCGCCCTCATCCATTCTCGACTACTGCAACTCGCTGCTAATCGGCCAGACTCTCCCCTCTCCAGTCTATACTAAATGCGGCAGCTAGACTCATCTTCCTATCCAGCAGTCTCTTGGATGTCTCGGCACTATGCCAGTCGCTGCATTGGCTGCCCATCCACTATAGAACTCAATTCAAACTCATTACCCTCCCCGACAAAGCTCTCCATGGCACCGCACATTAGTGCCTATTAGCAGCTTATGCAAAATGATTGCTCAAACGATCATTCATCCTATATTTGAATCAAATTTTGAGCGACCATCTTTTCGTGTGAATGGGCTTTAGAAACATCCATAAAAGTGATCAAAGAGAAGAAAATCTTACGAAATTATATTCCCATAGTCCCCAGCCGGGTCCCTCATTAGGCATATGAGCAGAAATTTCTACAACTTTTCCATTTAAGGTCACTATACACCTTCATTACTTGTCTCCCAGCTGTTTACCCTGGCTCCCCCATACACACGAACTTCGGCTCAGGGGTAAGCCTCAGCCAGACACTTGTGATGCTTACTTATTGAAAGCAGATGGTTGGTGTTACATGGCGTGGTGGTGACAGTGGATGAAACATTGCTTTGGAGCAGCTATCAGGGCACTGCTCACCCCTCTTACAAACCCCCCTGCTTTAATGTTGCCAATCCTTTAGCAAGCTAATAATGTCTGTAGTCCCTGGGAAAGGGGGTTGTGATGCATTCCACCCACCACCGCTGGCACCATCATACTGACTATGCCGGTGGGTGGTGTTCATGGGCGTAACTATAGAGGATGTAGGGGATGCGGTTGCACTCGGGCCCAGAAGCCTTAGGGGGCCCATAAGGCCTAGCTTCTCCATATAGTAAGGCTAGTAGTATGAATAAAGCTTTATAGTTGGGAGCACTGTTACAGATTTTGCATTGGGGTGCAGAAGCTTCAAGTTACGCCTCTGGTGGTGTTATATAATGGATGGAACTTGTAAATTGTAAGAGGGGAGCAGGGCACTGCTCACCCCTCTTACGTTATCTCCCAGGATCAAAAGGATTGGGAGTTCAAATTCACTGTCTCCCATTCTTTCTATCCCCCAAATCATCTGTTGGGATAAAGTTGAGCCACCCCATACACATTAGAGAGTCAGCCAGGCCCACCTATCTGGGCTGGATCCCTCTCTCTCTAGCGCCCCCATGGGCTGCTTCATTAGTACATACATCCTTGACTTTCATTATGCCTAGAATTCCTAGCCAGTGGCTGTCTGGTTGTAGTGCAGCATCTGAGGAGTGGGCCCATAGCCGAGGAGATAGCAGGGTAGATAAGGCCTTGTCACGGGGCTCTACCATCTCCTTCCCTGGAGGTAGCCCAGGAACCGACCACGTTACTGCTGGGGGAGATCACAGGGGAATAATCACGGGTTACCTTGAGTCCATTTGTCACACATGACGCCACCGTTCTGTCCTGTGTGGTGAAACATGACAATGAAATAAAGTAGTCTGCACACAGAGAAACTTTCTAAGCAAAACCGGGAACAGTCGGTAATGTTCGTTTACTGTAACTTGACCAAACCACATCAATAGTCCTGGCACAGATACAGCAACTGAGTGGTATAACAGGGAGGATTCTCAGGGTATCTCGGATGATCCACAGTCCAAGTTATCTGTGTGATCCCGCTCCTTCTCTTACTCTTTCTCTATCCCACTCTCTACCAGTTCACACTCACGTTAGTTGTGCCCTCCTCGCTTTGAAGCAGCTTGTCACACTCTCAGCACTCAGCAGCTGTACTGAGGCTTCCTGGGCAGGCTGACCAGTATTTGTGTGGCTCACTCATTAACATTCAGTATTCTTTTAAGAGTAAACCAATCACATCGATGTCTGTGCCTTGTTATAAGTATGTGTGTATATACCCTGTTTCCCTGAAAATCAGACCTACCCTGAAAATAAGCCCTAGCATAAATTTTCAGGATTTTTGAAAATGCAGAATGAGTTTTCAGGATTTCTGAGGATGCGTGAAATTTATACCCTACTCCAAAAATACACCTAAGTTACAGTTAATGAAAAAAGTCAATCTAAATAGTGTACAGGCAGCTATACAGTACAAGTAAAAGCTTTTGGAGCAAAAATTTATATAAGACCCTGTCTAATTTTCAAGGAAACAGGGTATATGCATGTCTCTTCGGATCTATTTTATTAAGGCCCAATATCCACGGCCGGATTTGATTCGCCCATAGGGATGCATTAGTGTCCGCAGGGCAATTTAAAGCATGCAAATGTGATTTTTTTTTCCCGGCATGCAGATTTCATGTGCGGAAAGTAATCATAGCATGCTTCGTTTTGGTCTGCAGATCCTGCAGGATGGCTTCCATTGAAGTCAATGGCAGCCGTCATATCAGCGGCACAGCCACAGCTGTCATTGTAGCTGTGACACGGATCCATGTGAAAGCAGGACACTGCGCATGCGCCCAGCACCTTGCCGGCCCGTCCATCCGCATCCGCCGTGCTGAAGAAAGAAGATCTGGCCGGCGCATAGGAGATCCACGACGGAGCCAGAGAGGTAAGGAAACCTTTTTTTATCCCAATGTCCACGAGCAGGGGCGTAACTATAGAGGGTGCAGGGGATGCGGCTGCACCCAGGCCCAGGAGCCTTAGGGGGCCCATAAGGCCTCTCTTCTCCATATAGGGAGCCCAGTACTATGAAAAAAGCATTATAGTTGGGGGCCCTGTTACAGGTTTAGCATCGGGGCCCAGAAGCTTCAAGTTATGTCTCTGTGCAGCATGGTTTAGGTATGGGTACGGGTACAGATACAGATAGAGGGGGGGGCCCCAGCTCACCTTTTGCATCAGGGCCCCTGAGCCTTTAGTTACGCCCCTGTCCATGGGCATGGCTGGATTCTGCTGCTGGATTCAGCAGTGGAATCCATGTGTGCAAGTGGACATTGGGCCTGAAGCCTGAAGTAGAACTCTGCATTGGATCGTAAGCTCGCATTAACATCATGTATTTTGTTAGCCATTAAAAGGTATCATATCTACAAGATTACTTGGCTTCTCTTGCTGGGAACAATCACATAAATCTAATGCATACTACACATAAAACGCTGACATGAGACAGACACAAAACATTATAGAGGGACCTCACTAACTCTGGGCCACTGCAGATGTTTCATAGACTAACAGCTGGAGAACCATAGATTGGAGACCAATTACATAAATAATGTTCTTAGAATTTTACGGGTTTTTCCACTTTAATTTCTTCTGTTCTTTTGTTTTCATGGTTAAGAAACCAGACGCTAGGTCTGAACACAGAAAATCCGTTTAACTCTGCTGATTGATTATAGGTCATAAACCTGGTATAATGGAAATGAACTTTGCTACAGACCAAACCCTTGAAGAATTTACCTGACTTTAATGAGTTCATTCCAACTCTGTGGAGTAATCCCAAGAGATAAGATCTCCAGAATGCTGCCCTTTGCTTTATCAAAACCTGCAAGATATGTGCTGTTATAGAATATGGATTCTTAAATATACTGCGTTTCCCTGAAATAAGACCCTGTCTTACAGTAATTTTTGCCCCAAAAGAGGCACGGTGTCTTATTTTCGGGGAAGAGGGGCTTATACTCACCTGGTCTGCGGCCTCCCAGTGGATCGCGCTACCGGTCTCCAGGGCTATGCGCCAGTCTGCAGTGTCCTCTGTACTGAGATATCCTCTTCTTTCTGGTGACGTGGCTTTGAATACCCTGCCTCCAGCAAAGCGAGCGCTGTGATTGGATAATATGCCAGCCAATCACAGTCGGCGCTCAATGAGCCAATCACAGCCATTCAGTAATCAAAAATGCAGAGCTGTAAGGATAGCACATTACAAAATGCGATATCTAACTGCGTATATCGGTCCAATATCGCGCTCGCTTGTATGAATTTAGCCTTATTAGGTTATATGGACACCATACAGGGACTTCCTCAGGGACCTCCTCTATGAGTCAGAGTTATTAAAGGGATTTTTCGAGTAATAAAGCACTGCTGGCCGTGTGGGGTTGGGGGGGGGGGAGTCATATATTTAAAAAAAACCACCAACACCCACTTCTGTTCTGCCAACCTGCAATTCGCTCGGGTCCTCCAGTCTTCTGTTTACTTTGGCTGCCGGGGTCATATAATGGATTAGAAGTCTCCTAAAGGGACGTCATCAGTGGCGTTCTGTAAACCTACCGGGGCTTCTAAATTACAAGCCCACATGACCCATTTAAGGGGGGACACCAGACCAGAAGACCTAGTAACATCACCTATCAGATGCTGGGGCCATAGGGTGATGGTGACTATATTGCTTTTATAAAGTTTTGGGCACTATGGTTCTCACCCAAATGGGCAGCCACTTCAAACAGCTGATTGGTGGTGGTCCCGAGCGTCAGACCCCACTGATCTGATAATAGTGGCTATTCCTGAGGATAGGTCATCAGCATCTTAGTCTTAGAAAAGCCCTTTACATTGCTGCTGAAGGTCCTGTAAACAAGGCTTAATAAGGTTAATGACCATAATGGGCAACGTGGTTTTACCCCAGATAAATCGGTTGGCGGTAATCTGCGGTATCACTTGTATCTCTGCAATAAGGGTGACCGATCAATTCCTTCACTTGATGCATGAAAAGCCTTTGATTGCATGGAGTGGAAGGATTTGTGGCTTGTGGGAAATATCACCCCAGCTATCGCTATCATAATTAGTAGTTTTTAAAAATATGACTTTTTTTCTGGTCTATCAGTTCATTGGCCAAAATCTGTCTTGTTTTATCCCGACCCCGGTACATCCCCCCTGGATGTTCCCCTACAAGATAAACCGCCAAATGCACCTTTCTGGTATTTGGGGTAATAATACCCTGAAGGGTTCAGGACTTGTCAGTGCTGAAGAATCGCTCTTGTGAAAATGGCGCAGTTGCTGCAGGTGATCTTTATAAAGCAAACAGGCCTATCTAGGCCCCACTGAAATTTTTTAGAAACTTTGTCCGTCAGCCATTGTATCCCGGAGAAGATTATGGTCTCAATTACATCCCATTATATGATGCCAATGGGAGGAGCTGGGAGGCCGCAGCCTGTTATAACGAAGAAATCAGGACGACCCCGACACAATGACGCTTCCAGACTTCTATCCTGCAGACAGATTTATAGGGGAAACCTTATGGTCATCCGGGAAATAGCAGTATCCCCATACATGACAGAAGGTTTACATAGTAGTAGTATTTATACTGGTCATATATCCATTATCAGCCCCCTCCATATATCATCTATCCCCCCCACCCCACCCCAGTGTTCTGCTCTATGTGACTTCTGTATTATTGGCATATATGAGTGATTGTCGTGGATCTATCAGTGTTATAATCTCTAGAAATGACCACGCAATTACAGTCTATAGAAATAATGACATTGTTGCCCCTTGTACAGGGTTTGGGGGGCTGGGAAGGGGATTTAGAGACTATTTTATCTATGCAGAATATGATTGGCTGCTTGGCTACAGTGTGTGATGTCACAGGATGTTGTGGCTGTTGGCCCCTCCCCCGCTCACTATCACATTATGACAGTTGACAGTTGTAGTTGGCGTTGTGGTAGGTCCACTCTATGTGCAGCTCCTGTTGTGTCCATCATCTTCTTCCTTCTTCTGTCCTCGTCTATCTTCTGTCTTCTTCTTCTTCTATCTTCTGTCCTCTTCTTCTATCTTCTGTCTTCTTCTGTCTTCTTCTTCTTTCTTCTGTCTTCTTCTTCTTTCTTCTGTCTTCTTCTTCTTTCTTCTGTCCTCTTCTTCTTTCTTCTGTCCTCTTCTATCTTCTTCTTCTATCTTCTGTCTTCTTCAGTTGTCATCACTTCTCTCCTTTCCATTCTTGTCCATTAAATCCATCTGTGTTGTAAATGTACAATATGTCTAGAATACAGAATTGCAGCAGTTTGCTTATTTTTATATCGCCTATTGCCTAATTATCACACCCCGCACTATATTAGTTTGCTCTGGCGGATTCACATTCTATCAGGTTGCTTTCACACTTGGTGGATTTAGCCCAAATTTTCCACAGTAGAATCTCCATGCGGTTTGGTGCAGATTTTACAGCAGATCTGCAGCAGATTTCAGCTACTTCAATTAAATTGAACTGAATGGCTGACATCTGCTGACAATAGCATGGATTTTGATGTGGATTTTATGCTAAACCTCGCTGTTTGAGGCAAAATAATGGTTTTATTTCAGCTGATAGAATTGAACCAGATCTCAATGGAAGCAACAGGTTTTATTTTACAATTATTAACCCCTTAGTGACCAATCCTGTTTGTGGGGTACATACGTTTTTTTAATCACTTCTATTGTGTTTTTTGGGAGGCAAAATGCTAATTAGCATTTTGCCTCAGTTTTTTAGCGCTTTTTTAACGCTTTTTGCCTTGCAGTATAAAAAGCATGTTTAATTAATTGTACGCGTCGTTATGGACGCGTCAATACCAAATATGTCATATTTGGGTTTTTTTTATGCTAATGAGAAAAAGCATAACATTTTTGTTTTTTACTTTTTTTACATTTTTATTTTTTGTACTTTATTTTTCTCTTCTTTTTACACAATCTGTGTCCCTCTGAGGGACTTACACTGCAGCAGTAATGATCGCTACAATATTACAGCGATCTTAGGCAACGGCAATACAGGACGCCAGTATCTGGCGTCCTGTTGCCATAGCAACCAGCCGGGCTCTTGATTATATCGCGAGAGTCGGCTTAAATCACAGAGGGAGCGCGCTCCCTCTGTGAATCTTTTCCGTGCCACGGTCTACTTAGATCACGGCAGGGAAGGGGTTAACAGCGGGTGGGCGCATCTCCGATGCCCCCCGCTGTTGCAGCGGGAGGCCTGCTACTAGTGACAGCCGGCTCCCGCTGCGGGATAGCGCGAGATCTGCTATGATCTCGCGCTATCCCTATGACGTAAGGGTACGTCATTTTGCGAGAAGTACCCCGCTCCCATGACGTACCCTAACGTCATGAGGCGGGAAGGGGTTAATGACCAAGCCAAATTTTGGAAATCTGACCTGTTACTTTAAGAGCACCTCCACACAAGATGCCTTTCAGTGGTTTTCATTTACATCTGCGATGTGTTCTCTGTTGTGATGCTGCGATACCAACAAATCGTGGCATGTTCTATCTTTTGCTTTTCTTATCCATATGGAGCCATGGTTTGTTCAAATTGGGTGAAAAAAGGCCTGACAACGCACTTTACAAAGCAGCCATACATTTGCCCTATCGCTGCGTTTTTCGCCCGTGTGGAGGCACCCTAACATAGAATAACTCTGTAAAGGTTTTGTGTATCCAAGTAATTCTGACATTGTTTCTTCACCAGATATCGTACTTCATTAACGGCTCGGTCAGATGAGCGTTTTTTTGCGCCCCTTTATGCACACAAAAAAATGCGCTGCAGAAAACGTGTGAATGGGCAAAGTTTCATATGTGCAGAGCATGTAACCCTGTCCGTTCACTGGAGCAGCTGCGCTTGGATTTCCCCAGAGCAGTGAGAGACAGAGCGGGGCTATGAGGAAACCCCCCAGAGCTGCGCTCACTGTCCCTGCTCTGAGGAAATCCCTCATAGCAGTGCTGTCTCTTTCTGCTATGGGGAAATCCCTTGGGATTTTCCAGTAGCATAGAGAGAGGGGGCGGCACTAGAGGGACCTCCCTCCTAGTCCTCCCCCTAGCCATGCCCCTCCATGGTTTGCTATGGGGCTTCTCACAGACAATCCCCATGGCAAACCAAAGAGGGGGTGTGGCCAGGGGTGGGGCTAGAGGGCAGGTCTCTCTAGCCCCTACCCCTCCTCCCACTCTCTTGGGGGGAGCCCTGTAACCCCGCCCCCTCTTTCTTTTCACTATAGGGAATTCCCTAGGGAAGAGGGGTGGGGGGAGTCCCCTACTGCCACCCAAGACTGGGGAATTGCCCAGCAGGGGGGCAGGAGGAATACACCACTGTTTACAGCAGGACATTTAAAAGGTGCTGCCCAGAAGCACCTTCTAAATGTCTTGTTGTAAAATCCTATTAATCCCTGTGGGGATTAACGAAACCCTTGGGGAGTCCCCTCATTCCCAAGGGGACTAACAGGAGGTAATAGCGGGACATTTAAGAGGTGCTTCTGAGCAGCACCTTTAACCCCTTAACGCCCCAGGGCATAACTGTACTTCCTGGCAGGGTAGTACTTAACGCAACAGGGTGTACAGTTGTGCCCTGTGGATAGTGGGAGATCAGAAGAGATTCTGCGCTATCTGGCAGTGGGAGTCGGCTGTCACTGATAGCCAGCCTCCACCTGCAACAGTGAGGGTGCATCGGAACAGTGACCCTTACTGTTTGACCCTTACACACCGCGATCCAAGTAGATAACAGCATGTAAAGTGTTCACAGAGGGAGCGTGCTCCCTCTGGGACAAGATCGGAACCTTTCGCTATGTAATCATGAAGGGCCGATGGGTTACCATGGCAACAGGACGCCAGATGCAGGGATCCTGCATGGCCAGTGCCTATGATTACTATAACAAACGATAAGGAATTGCAGGACAGAAGTCCTGCAATGCTTTATCATAGCGATCATAGGTGCTATGGTGCAAGTTCCCTGCAGGGACACAAATAGTGTAAAAAAAGATGAAAACAGTGTCAAAATAAAAAAATATTTAAAAACAAACCTTTTTGTGCTTTTCCCTCTTTTAGTATAAAAAAAATTAAAATCCCACATATTTGGTATCGTCTAGAGATGAGCGAGCACCCAAATGCTCGGGTCCGCATTATTCGAGCTTTTCGTAAAATTCGAGAGCTCTACTTGAGTAACAACTCGAGCATTTTTGTATGTGGAACGCCGGGTCCCGAGCTTTTTTTTTTTTCTTGATTCGTGTGTTCGTTCTCTCTCTCTCTTCTCTCAAAGTCGCAGGACTTTGAATTAGGCAATTTAGAAAAAAAAAATAGGTTTTTTTTGCGAAAAAGTGGAAAAACCTAAAAAAAAAAGAAGAATTTTGGTACCGTTGTAATTGTATTGACCCACAGAAAAAAATGTATTGTGTCATTTATGCTGCATGAGTAACACTGTAAAAACTGAATGAAAAATCATTTCTTCTCCCTGATTTCTGCTTAGTTGACTGTAATCTGCGGATCGGTTTTCCTCTTTTCCGCAATAAAAACCTTTTTTTGGAAATTGTTTTTCTCAATTTATTATTTTTCCCATGGACAGAGCTTTGAGTGGGCTTGTTTTTTGCATTATGAGCTGTAGTTTTTATGGGTAGCATTTTGAGGTGCAAAGGGCTAATCTGATCACTTTTATTGCTTTTTTTGGGAGGCAAAATAAAAAAAAAAATAAGCATTCAGTTTTGCAGGTTTTTTTTATAGTATTTGCTGTGCAGGACAAAAAGTGTGTTCAATTTGTTGCATGAGTCGTTACGGATACGACTATATCAAATATGTGGGATTTTAATATTGTTTTATTTTTTCATAACAGTAGGTAAAAAAGCCAAAAAAAGGGGTTATCTTACTTTTTTTAAATTCTCCCTTTGTCAACCCTTTACACGACGCGATCTACATAGATCACGGCAGGGAAGGGGTTAACAGCGGGGGTCACTGTCCCAATGCACCCCCAATGTCGCAGGGGGAGGATGGCTATCTGTGACAGCTGGCTCCCTCTGCCGGATAGTGTGGGATCTCTTCTGATCTTGCGCTATCCACAGGACATAAGTGTATGCCCTGTTGCATTAAGGACCCCGCTGCCAGGACGTACACTTATGTCCTGTGGCGTTAAGGGGTTAAAACCCCTAACACAATGTAATCATTCTCTGAGCGCCGGGTTAATGTGGTAAGCCATGAATGTTAACACTTGTGCCATCTGTAGGTAGCATTTAGTGGATTTCGGGGGCTGTAAAGGTCCCCAGTGTCTGGGAGGGGCACACACAGAAATGATAAGAGCATATAATGAATTATTATATAATAGTATCATTTATAATGCACCGTTCTATAAACCTGATATGTATCTATTATCTCTATCCATCATCCAACCATCCAACATCCCCACATCTATCCTCCACAATTACATTCTATAGGAAGGACAATGTCGCCCCTCGTACAAGGTTTTAGAGGCTGAGGGAACAATTTAGAGACTATTTTATCCATATGGAATTGGATATCCTGCACGGCCTCCTCTTGTCCCTAATTGCTGCCGCTTGTGACGTCACCAAATGTTGTTAGCTCCTCCCCTGCATAGTATGACATCATGTATATTGTATAAGGAGCTGCAGAGCCAACATTCTATTGAAGGTTGGAGTTGGTTAGAGGTACATCTACTGTATCTGGAGCTCCTTTGTGTCCTTCTTTATCTTCTAGCATGTCTGTAGCTTTCCTTGAGGTGGCAGTTGAGGTTGGGAATGGTTTTGTTATAGAATAACGGCTAAGCCTGATATCTACATTCTCACTATCTTATTTACTCTTTAACAGTATGGAGAGAGAAATGGCTAGCGAAAGCAAGCTGCGCTTTGAGCAATACTTTGAGCAATCATATCCAGACCAGATGTAAGTATCTTATTGTATGACCCCTGGAAGATATTTAGATAAATGGATGAACACCACGAAAACAAATGTAACGAGGTGCAAACAACTTACAGCGTAAACCAGAATAAAGGAAACAAAAACAAAGAGTCCATAAGGAAGAAGCTGGTGCACTGAAAAAACTCAAACATGTAACACATTTTACTAAAGTCATACAAAATGAACATAAAAGGTATGGCAGATGTTAAAAACATTTAACCCCTTGAGTGGCGGGTTTCCTACCCCCTGTCGTGCCCATCAGGGCAGGTTTTTTAAATTGGCCAATCACTTAATTTCAACTAATTTTGCAGTCGCGGTCCAAGAGCCATAACTTTTTCATTTTTCCATTGACACGGCCATATGAGGGCTTGTTTTTTGCTGGAGAAGTTGTACTTTTTTAAGGCATCATTTTTGGGTATATATAATGTATTGCATAACTTTTGTGAAAAAATTTGTAGGGAGATTAGGGAAAAAAAGCAATACAAGTTAAATTACCCTCCTTTTGCCATATCTATAATAAAAAAATCTAAATCATAAAAGAAAAATACATATTTGGTATCGCCGCATCCGTAAATGTCTGATCTATCAAAGTAGTGCATTATTTACCCCCCACAGTGAACGTAATCCGAAAAAAAAATAAAGAATGCCAGAAATGCACTTTTTCAGTCATCCTGTCTCCCAGAAAAAATGCAATAAAAAGCGAACAAAAAGTCATATGTATTCCAAAATGGTACCAACGTTAACTAAAGGACGTCCCGCAAAAAATGAGCCCTTGCTCAAGTACGTCGATGGAAAAATAAAAAAAGTTATTGCGCGCAGAAGATGCAGCAGAAAATAATTTAAAAAAATTAAATGTCTTTGAAAAAAAATACAAGTGCTACAGTAAAAAAAAGTATACCCATTTGGTATCATAGTAATCGTACCAACCCATAGAATAAAGTTATCAGGTCATTTTTGTTGCAGTTTGTGTGCCGTAGAAGCAAAACGCACTGAAGCATGGTGGAATGTCATTTTTCTTTCATTATACTCCACTTAGATTTTTGTAAAAGTTTTTCAGTACATTATATGGTACTTTAAATGGCACCATTGAAAAATACAACTCATTCCGCAAAAAACGAGCCCTCAGACAGTGACATCGATGGAAAAATAAAGGAGTTATGATTTTTTAAACTGGGGGAGGAAAAAAAGAAGTGGGGAAAGAAGAAAAAAAGGGACCATGTCATTAAGGGGTTAAATAATGTACTAACTTCTTTCTTTGGGTCATTACGACGCAGGGATACCACATGTGTAATTTTATTTTTAATTTTTCACAAAGTAAAGGGAGACAAGTGTTTTTAATTTTATTTATTTTATCTTTTAAATCATTTTTTACTTTTTTTTTAACTTTTTTTTTATTTTTGTCCCTTTAGGGGACTTCCACAGAGACTCCCTGATCACATTCTGGGGGGGTCCCATGATGGCAGCCCTTTACATGCTGCAGTCACATAGACTGCAGCATGTAAAGGGTTAACACACAGCAGAGATCAGAGGTTTTCTCTGATCTCTGCTGTAAGAGCTGGTACCTAGCTGTCCTCTGACAGCCAAGCACTAGCTCTCCCTGCAACAGAGACCATCGGCTTGCTTCTGACAAGCCGATGGTCTCTATAGCAACCTGTAAACAAAGCAGGATATTAGAAGCAGAAGATTGCCGGCATATCGGCAATATCTTCTGCTTCTGTTGTTCAAAGCCCTTGCTTTGTTCTCTGTGGGACAGTGCAGGCAGAGCTCAATGCCACAGCTTGTGGCATTGTGCTCTGCAGCTCCCATAGTGATACGTAGCCAGGAAATCTTCCGGGCTATATCGCTATGGGCAGTGGAGCTTGTCCCGGAAAATTTCCAGGCGTGCCACTCAAGGGGTTAAAAGGTAAAAAAATCACTCTGATGCTCTACATAATAACACCGCGCCTCGGACCAATATTCCATATGGAAGGTTGCCGCATGTGGAAGCCACACTAAATAAGGAGAACACAAGTCCTCACAATCAGATTTAGCAGCAATAAATGTCCATTTATTACACAAGCAGACAATATAGGCGAGGCATTACTGAACCATGTGACATCCAGAATAAGAAACTCCAATAAAGCACGATGGTAATCCACATTAGGAAAGTAGTTGGAAGTCTTGGTCACCATTTCTAGCCATGTCACATAGTCTTCCTGCCAGAAACAAGCATCAGTCCCAGACCATAACGCTGCCGCCACCGTCTTGTATTCTTCCAGCAGTGGTTGCAGGGTGTTCGTTCTCGGATGTTTCTCACCTGATACGCCAACATCCAACTATTCATCCATCATTATCAGAAGCGCCGCTTGTATCTGAAATTATACATCCTACAGTAGGGACACAATGTCTTAGATTGTCATATTGTTTACTCTCCATTAGGACCCAGGAGAAGGACATGGAGGGGGTCTTCCTGGCACTTGGCTACAACCATCAGTACTATGATGAGGAAATACCACACAAACATCTTGCAAGCTTCTTGGAGCAGATGTAAGTATTTCATTGTAGGACCCCCATGATAGTGACTGTTGCCACAATATCTGGTGCTATTCCTTGCATACATAACCACACAAGCATCAGAAAGTCACATGTCAGGGACAAGGGGCCATAGATAACCCAATAATAACAGCGGGAATGTAGAAGGAAATGAAGCACAAATATCAACTATCCTCCAGGAGCTGCTATTATCATTTGACTCTCTCATTGCTCACTTGCAAGTGGAGAGAAGCCGATAAAACCGACTGGCCATGACCGACCAATCATACAAAGTACAGTCACCAGAAAATGTCAGCTGCTATCTGATTGGTCGCTATAGAAAATTCCTTGCTTTGTCTGTTCTAGAAATGTATTCTTTCTTTTTCTTTTCCCACAGGTGGCTGCAGACCAGTGACAACACCAGCATTGTCCATTACCAGTAAGTATCTTCTAGAAAAATGACCAATTTTTATGACCTATTTACACGCATAGATTATCACTATATGTCTTTTGAGCGATAATTGTTGTGTGTAAATGCAACCATCGCTTGCTTTTTGGCCGAACAATCATTTTTAGTTGAGTTCAAAATCCATAGTTCGGCTGAATAGCTGATACCAGGGTTTGCATGCTGTGATTCTGCACAGGAGCGCTGATATCATTGTATTCAGCTGCAATCCCATGGGAGAACAATGGCGCTGTATGCAGATAACAGAGCGCCTGCTGTTATCTGCATACAGAGAAGGGAGGCTCATTTACATGCAAATGAAGCTAATGAGCTACTAGTGAGCATTAGTGCCATTAGCAGCTTATGCAAAATGATCACTGAAACGTAAACGTCGTACGAAAAAAAATAAACTAACGTATGAAAATGTAATAAAAGGTCTTATATATTCCAAAATGGAACCAATAGAAACTACAGGACGTTCCACAAAGAATGAGCCCGCGCTCAACTATGTCGATGGAGAAATAAGTTCTGGCTGTCAGAAGATGGCGGCAGAAAATAATTTTTTTAAAAAATGAAATACCTTGGGGAAAAATAAAAGTAGTACAGCAAAAAAACTATATAAAGTTGGTATGATAGTAATCGTACTGACACATAGAATAACGTTATCATGTCCTTTGTGTTGCATTGTGTGCGCCATAGAAAAAAAAACAAGATGGTGGAAGTTCCTTTTTTTCCATTTCACCACACTTGGAATTTTTAATAGTTTTTCAGTACATTATTCGGTACATTAAATATTACCATTGAAAAAAACAACTTGTCCTGCAAAAAACAAAAGCCCTCAGACATCGACACCGATAGATAATTGAAATAGTTACGACTTTTTTAAATAGGGGAGGAAGATGGAAATGGAAGGAAAAAAAGGACCGCATCCTTAAGGGGTTAACCCTACCACCTATAGATTTTCTTTTTATACTTATGGCTATATTATCCTCTGGTCTCATTACCTGCCAGAACTAAATATAAATATATATATATGTTATGTGTTGTTCAACAGTGAAGATGAGGAGGAGGAAGGAGGTGAGGAACCTTCCGGCCTCAAGATAAACGAATCTGACACCATCAGTGTGTAAGTACAGGATCATCTCCAATACACTTACTGTATAAATACACCATATATTACACAACACTGTATATATACATATATATATATATATATATATATATATATATATATATATATAATGTTATGTGTTGTTTAATAGCGAAGAAGACAAGAAAGAACATCCTGATATTACCACATGTGAGACTGTCTGCATCCAGGACCATCCGGATGACATCGATGTGTAAGACCAGAATTATCTCTAATGGGTTTATTGCAAAATACACCAAATATTACACAATTTTAGAGATATTATATATATATACATAGATATGGGATAGATAGATATGAGATAGATAGATAGATATGAGATAGATAGATATGAGATAGATAGATAGATAGATAGATATGAGATAGATAGATAGATGGATATGAGAGAGATAGATAGATAGATAGATAGATAGATAGATAGATAGATAGATAGATAGATAGATAGGAGATAGATAGATATGAGATAGATAGATAGATAGATAGGAGATAGATAGATAGATAGATAGATAGGAGATAGATAGATAGATAGATAGATAGATAGATAGATAGATAGATAGATAGATAGGAGATAGATAGATATGAGATAGATAGATAGATATGAGATAGATAGATAGATAGATAGGGTTTCCCGATGACTTGTGATGTCTCGATAAGAGATAATACACTGCAGTACAGTCACAAGTAAAAAGTTTTAAAAAATTAGTAACTTGATCATAGCATGTAAGCGGTTAACAATGGAGATCTCACCAATTCCCGCTGTTGAAATGGGAGACCAGCTCATTGATGAAAAGGGTCACCCATCTCGGGTGCTCCCCCTGATGGTGTCTGCGGAGTCCTGATGGTGTCTACAGCGTCCCGGTGGTGTCTGTGGCGTCCCGAGGGCTGTGATTGGCTTATCGAGCACCGTCTGTGATTAGCTGCCAGCTCTCAATTAGCCAATCACAGCGCTCGCTTTGCTGGAGGCGGGGTATTCAAAGCTCCGTCGCCAGCAGAAGGCATCTGTGAGACGAGGAGGACACCGCACCGTCACCAGACACTATGGGGAGGCATCGGGACACTGCGGATCAGGTAAGTAAAATCCCCCCCCTGAAAATAAGACACTGTGCCCTTCTTGGGGGGAAAAAATATAAGACAGTGTCTTATGTTCGGGGAGACTAGATAGATAGATAATCTTATGTGTTGTTCAATAGCGCAAAAGATAAAGAACATGAAGAACATTCCGCATGTGTGATTGATACCATCATGTACAGATCTAATAACATCAGAATCAACTCCAATGGGCTTATTGTATAAATACACCATATATTTCACAACATTAGATATATATTTATATATATAATTTTTTGTATTGTTCAATAGAGAAGAAAACAAGGAAGAACCTGATGACAACATTGCCTGTCTGTATGACTCCGTCCTGGATGCCTTTGTCAACATCGTTCTGTAAGTACACAATCCTCTATGATGGGATTATTGTACCCCCTGTATATTACACAACACTACAGATTGGTCATTGATAATGACTTGTATTACCCAGACTGACAGTGATATGTAACATGGCGGTACACACTGCATATCACATAGATGAAGAGTCGGGTCGGCACACGGGGCACATTCACGGGATAAGTGGATAGGATACATCCTCTGGTCAGGAGACGATGTCCTAGATTGTCACCATCTTCTTCATTCTCCAATAGGACCCATGAGGAAGTAATATCCGTGTTGGCCAGATCCCTGGTGGAAGAGACGTAAGTATCCGACTGCTGAACCCCACAAGAGTCACCATTATAGCCCAGGAATGTCATATGTAGATTTCTTTCCTTCTTAGGGATCACACGGTCGCCTATGGCAATGAACAGTACCGCACACGACCTCGTACTCACACACGCTGTCATGCACAGACCACCTTCACCTATGGGCCCTTGTATATATGCGGCCACAGAGAACAATGTACTCTATCTCGCGTATATACCCGTAAAATAGAACATGCTGCGCTCTATTTTGCTCTTGTTGATTACGCAATTCCAACAGACTAATGTGAGCAGAACTGCATAAAACAAAGTAATTCATTGCCTGCGAGTTACCGCCTATCACACGGGCGGGCGTACAGACCCCACGTAATACGCAGTGAATATACGGCCATGTGAGCGCAGCCGTAACACAGATGGCTCCAGAACATTAACGAGATAGGGGTCTTTTTTCTGTAATTATCGTCTATCACAATGACCCTATTTCTGCAGTTTTGCACCTCGGAGTCTTCCCTGCAGAGTGATCTAGGAGTATTCCTGGGGGAGCACTAATACCGTATGTCCCCATAAAGGACAATCATCCCCTATAACCTATGGGAGTACATATAGACCTTCTATCTATGAGCAGCACAGTATATAGAGGATATATCTGGTAGGTGTCATCACTTCCCTTATAACTTGTTCTGTATTTTCTCTTCCAGGCCAACATTTGGGCTTTCCAACTGTTTTGTTCCCGTCCTTCAGAAAATCCCGTAAGTCTATAAAAGAAGAGGATTCCATTCACACTGATAACATAGCATTCTCCAATATACCGGTTATTGAAACTGCTGTTCATTCTCCTCCTAATTAAAGGAATGACAGTTTATCAATAACCCCCATGTACCCCAAAATGGTGAACTTCAAAAAATTTATTATCCTAGTATAATAATCCCCCACATGGAGCCGCTGATGGCAAACGTTACGGCTATTAGAACAGGGAGATGCAAAAATACCAAACATTGCTACTTCCTTAAAGCTTAACATAGACCGGTCCTTAAGGGGTTAACCCTACCACCTATAGTTTTTCCTTTTATACTTACAGTTATATTATCCTCTTCTTCCATTAACTAAATGTATATATATGTTATGTGTTGTCTAATAGAGAAGAAGACGAGGAGGATGAGGATGGAGGTGCTGCCGCCGAGTACATCAAGAAGTAAGTACAGAATCGTCTACAATGTGCTGATTGTATGCAGACACCATATATTACACCAGATTAGTGATATCTAACTGATGAGCGATTAGTGTCTGTAATAGGATGGGGAAGGATACGGGGGGATCACATGTAGCAGAATGAGGAATTGGAGGGTGATGAGGAGGAGGATGAGGCAGGATACATGATGGGATGGATCTCATTGTATGACCCCCCGACAGTGACTGTTACCCCAATATCTGGGCTCATCCTCCTGGACATCACCCACACTCCCTCATCAGAAGTCACCCTTAACCCCTTGAGTGGCGGGTTTCCTACCACCCTGTCGTGCCCACCAGGGCAGGTTTTTTAAAATGGTCTAATCATTGAATTTCAACTAGTTTTGCAGTTGCGTCTCAAGAGCCATAACTTTTTCATTTTTCCATTGACATGGCCATAGAAGGGCTTATTTCTTGCGGGACAAGTTGTGATTTTTTAAAGGGGTGGTCTCGCGAAACCAAGTGGGGTTATACACTTCTATATGGCCATATTAATGCACTTTGTAATGTACATCGTGCATTAAATATGAGCCATACAGAAGTTATTCCACTTACCTGCTCCGTTGCTAGCGTCCTCGTCTCCATGGTTCCGTCTAAATTCGCTGGCAGCTTGCTTTTTTAGACGCGCTTGCGCAGTCCGGTCTTCTGCTCAGCGCGAGCCGCTTCAGTGTGTTAGACGCTACAGCTCTTCTGCGCATGCGCAGACGAGCTGTAACCTCTCGGGAGCGCGCTGGAGCAGAAAGGTGCAGAAAGTTAAGCAGCCCAGCCGAGCGGAGACGAGAAGCCCAGCCGAGAAGCCGCCCATGTAAGTCGCCTGTCCCCGGAGCCCACCGCCTGCCCCACCGCCTGCCCCCGGAGCCCACCGCCTGCCCCCGGAGCCCACCGCCTGCCTGCCCCCGGAGCTCACCGCCTGCCCCCGGAGCCCACCGCCTGCCCCCGGAGCTCACCGCCTGCCCCCGGAGCCCACCGCCTGCCCCCGGAGCTCACCGCCTGCCCCCGGAGCTCACCGCCTGCCCCCGAGCCCGCCGCCGTGCTGCCCGAGCCCGCCGCCGTGCTGCCCGAGCCCGCCGCCGTGCTGCCCGAGCCTGCCGCCGTGCCCCCGATGCTGCCCGAGCCTCCCGATGCTGCCCGAGCCTCCCGCCGCCGTGCCCCCGATGCTGCCCGAGCCTCCCGCCCCCGGAGCTCACCGCCTGCCCCCGGAGCTCACCGCCTGCCCCCGAAGGTCACCGCCTGCCCCCGAAGGTCACCGCCTGCCCCCGAGCCCGCCGCCGTGCTGCCCGAGCCCGCCGCCGTGCTGCCCGAGCCCGCCGCCGTGCTGCCCGAGCCTGCCGCCGTGCCCCCGATGCTGCCCGAGCCTCCCGATGCTGCCCGAGCCTCCCGCCGCCGTGCCCCCGATGCTGCCCGAGCCTCCCGCCGCCGTGCCCCCGATGCTGCCCGAGCCTCCCGATGCTGCCCGAGCCTCCCGCCGCCGTGCCCCCGATGCTGCCCCCGATGCTGCCCGAGCCTCCCGCCGCCGTGCCCCCGATGCTGCCCGAGCCTCCCGCCGCCGGGACACACACACAGACAGACACACACACACAGACAGACATATATACAGACAGACAGACAGACAGACAGATATATATATATATATATACACACAGACAGACAGACAGACAGACATATATATATATATATATATATATATATATATATACAGACAGATAGAGATATATATATATATATATATATATATACACAGACAGACACACACACAGATATATATATATATATATATACACAGACAGACACACACACATATATATATATATACACAGACAGACACACACACACATATATATATATATACACAGACAGACACACATACACATATATATATATATATACACAGACAGACACACACACACATATATATATATATACACAGACAGACACACACATATATATATATATATATATATATATACACAGACAGACACACACATATATATATATATATATATATATATGTGTGTATATATATATATAATGTGTGTGTATATATACACTCACGAATACGCGTATGCGTATACTCGTACACACGTATACTATATATATATATCTCTCTATATATCTATATATAGATATATAGAGATATATATATAAAAGATGTGTACACGCATATATACACACACACATTATATATATATATATATATACACATACACATATATACACACGCATATAAAAAAACACGTGTGGGTATGTGTGTGTATATATATATATATATGTGTGTGTGTATATACACTCACGAATACGCGTATGCGTATACTCATACACATGTATACTATATATATCTATCTATCTATATATATATATATATATATATATATATATATATATAAAATGTGTACACGCATATATACACACACATATATATTTAGGTGAAAAAACTATTTCATCTAAAACAGTGGCAAGTGAATTGCAGGGAGGCATTACAGTACCTTCTGCTGAGAATTCAGCACTGGACAGCTCCCTGCTATTACGAAGCCTGGGTTACTTGTGCAGGGGGAAAGGATCAGCACTGGACAGCTCCCTGCTAATACGAAGCGTGACCGGCGTCTCGGGAGCGAGCACGTCGGGCTGAAGCAAGCGCAGGGAGAAGAAGCGGCGGCCATCTTTGGGAAACTTTTTATAAGTTCATGAAACGCCAGAACTGTAAGTAGGAACCGGCTTTAAAAGCCATTTACATTGGTACTTAGTAATGTATGCTGAAGAAGGGGGACTGGGCAAAAAAAATATTTCACTGCTGCCTCGAGACATCTCCTTTAAACAGGGGGGAGGAAAAAAAGAAATGGGGAAAAAAGAAAAAAAGGGGCCATGTCATTAAGGGGTTAAATAATGTATTAACTTCCTTCTCTGGGTCATTACGACGCATGGATACCACATGCGTGATTGTATTTTTGATTTTTTACAAAGTAAAGGGAGACAAGTGTTTTTATTATTTTTTAAATAATTTTTTTACTTTTTTTTTTGTCCCTTTAGGGGACTTCCACAGGGACCCATCAGGACCCCTGATCACATTCCGGGGGTCCGATGGTGACAGCCGTTTACATGCTGCAGTGACAGCCCTTTACATGCTGCAGTCACATAGACTGCAGCATGTAAAGGGTTAACACAGCAGAGATCGGAGGTTTTCTCTGATCTCTGCTGTAAGAGCTAGTACCTAGCTGTTCTCTGACAGCCAAGCAGCAAGCTCTCCCTGCCACAGAGACCATCGGCTTGCTTCTGACAAGCCGATGGTCTCTATGGCAGCCTGTAAACAAAGCAGGAGACTGCCGGCGTATCGGCAATATCTTCTGCTGGTTTTTCAAAGCCCTTGCTTTGTTCTCTGTGGGTCTGTGCAGGCAGAGCACACTGTCACAGCTTGTGGCATTGTGCTCTGCAGCTCCCATAGTGATAGATAGCCCGGAAATCTTCTGGGCTATGTTGCTATGAGCAGTGGAGCTCGTCCCGGAAATTTTCCGGGCGTGCCACTCAAGGGGTTAAGAGACCTTGCGGCGGGGGTGAAAGGGAAGTCATATAGAATTACCCTTCATACAAGCATTACATCATCAGTTCATGGAGCGTCATGGGCGGACACAGAATATAATGTTTTAGTTTTGTTTTGGGACATTTGGTTTCTCATCATGTATATTTTATTCCAGAAGCAGAAATGGCCGACCCATCGGACGATGGGGCAGATTTACCAGGTGAATACAAGATTCAGTCATTCTTTATGTCTTACCGTATTTTTTCTCTCAAGAAAGTCTCAAACTTGTTCTTTATTTATTTAGAGCCTTCAGAAGACTATTCCCCTGCTGCAGCCCAGGAGTATCAGATGATAATGGCTGATACCCCTTCCCTTCCCTCCCCAATCCCTCTTCCCCTTCCCCTCCCCCATAACCCTCTCCCCTCTCCACCTTCATAGCCCTCTCCCCAAACCCCTTCTTCACCCCATACCAATCATAGAATCACATTGGAGGGCCAATAACATTGAATAAACTTTCGGACAGTCATCCAACACTTGGCATCGTGTTTGTTTTTCTTCCTTATTTAGATACTTCAGAAAAGTACTTTCCACCGGCCTCCACAGGATGACCATGGCTAAAACCTTTCCACTCCCCAATCTTCCTGCCCCACCCACATAACTCTCTCCAGTCAACAATCCCCCTTCTCTCCCATCCGCAAGCATAAAAAAGTGGATGGACTTGTACAGGACTTTCCACTGGTTTGGCGACATGATGGCCCAAGGAAGGAGTGAACCAGACCCTTGGTCAGGACCGGCTCCAAGTGTACATGGGCCCTTGGGCAACAAAGTCAAAGTGGGTTCCCTTAGCAACTATAGACCTCACTGTGCCCTCTTGGTAATTTATAAGCCCAGCTGTCCCCCCCCCCCCCCCCCCCCGGCATTGCGATCGCAATAAAGTTTTTTAAAAAGTTAAAAACATTAAAGATTCAGCTGCGCTGATGGATCGGATCCATCAGGGCAGCTGAAAGTACTTACCCTCTTTCCCCGATGTGTGCCGCGGTGAAGGGGTCCTCCGGGACCCAGTGCTGCGGTTGTGCGCATGCATGCCTGACGAATGACGTCACATGCATGCGCAGAAGGCCGGGAGCCCCAGTAAGTTTAAAATCTCCTGGCTCCCGACTCCTGAAGATGTCCCCAGGGATAGCGGCGATCACAAAAAAGTTTTTAAAAAGTTAAAATAAAGTTAACTTTACCACCCCTCATGGATCGGATCCATGAGGGGAGGTGAAAATACCACTTCCGGTCCTCAGCGGTGTCAATCATCGGGCGCGTGCACAGGGGGGCTCAGGCCTCTGGAAATTTAAAATCCTTCTGCTCCTGGCTGCCATGTGTAGCCAGGAGCAGAGGGATGTCACTGTGGACATGATCACTGTTATCCAATGGATAACAGTAATAATATAATAATAATAATAATCTTTATTTGTATAGCGCCAACTTATTCCGCAGCGCTTTCAGGCATGGATAAATGCAAAACAATACAACAATTGCAACAATTACAATGTGAGATACATTGGGTTAGACACAAATGGGTTGAGGGTAGTACAGGAGGTGCAGGGGTTGGGGAACACAGGCAATAGGAAATTTCATGTACAGATCATTTATTAGAAGGCAAACAGGGTGGAGCACCATAGGAAGGGGCGAGGGACTAGGTCAGGAGATTTGGTATGCTTCCCTGAAGAGGTGCGTTTTTAAGGCACGTCTGAAATATCGTGCATCGGGAATTGTCCGGATGCTTTGGGGTAGAGCATTCCAGAGGATGGGTGCTGCTCTGGTGAAGTCCTGTAGGCGAGCATGTGAGGTTCGTATTACAGGGGTGTTTAGTCTGAGTGTGTAAGGCCGATCGGAGTGAGCGGGCTGGGTGGTGTATTGACAGTAGGGAGGTGATGTATGGTGGCGCAGCGCCATGCAGAGCTTTGTGAGTGAGGTAGAGGAGTTTAAATTTAGTTCTGCAGTGGATGGGCAGCCAATGCAGCGACTGGCATAATGCAGAGGCGTCTGAATAACGACTGGATAGAAAAATGAGTCTAGCTGCTGCATTTAGTATGGATTGGAGTGGAGCGAGTCTAGTACGGGCGAGGCAGATGAGTAGCGAGTTGCAGTAGTCAAGCCGGGAGTGGATGAGGGCAACCACGAGCGTGGTTAGGAACTGACGTATTTTAGCAATATTTCTGAGGTGCATGTGGCATGTTTGGGCCAGAGATTGGATATGGGGGGCAAAGGAGAGGTCAGAGTCCAGTGTGACCCCAAGGCATCGGGCATGCCGTCTGGGGGTTATGATGGTGCCAGACACTGGAATGGAGATGTTGAGGGGAGGTCGGTTAGAAGGTGGAAAGACAAGGAGGTCAGTTTTAGAGAGGTTTAGTTTGAGAAAAAGGGAGGACATAGTGTTAGAGACAGCGGACAGACAGTCAGTGATATTTTGGAGGAATGGTCCAGAGATCTCACGAGAGGAGGTGTATAGTTGGGTGTCATCAGCGTAGAGATGGTATTGGAGGCCAAATTTGTGGATGGTTTGTCCAATTAGGGCAGTATAGATAGAGAAAAGAAGGGGACCAAGGACCGAGCCCTGGGGTACCCCAACAGCGAGAGGAAGTGGAGCAGAGATAGAACCAGCAAAGGAAACACTGAAAGAGCGGTCAGAGAGGTAGGAAGAGAACCAGGCGAGAGCAGTATCCTTTAGACCAATAGAGAGGAGCATAGTGAGAAGGAGATTATGGTCGACAGTGTCAAATGCAGCAGACAGGTCAAGGAGGATTAGTAGGGAGTAGTCACCTCTCAACTTTGCAGTCATCAGGTCATTTGTAAGGGCAGTTTTGGTCGAGTGTAGAGAGCGGAAACCAGACTGGAGGGGGTCGAGGAGCGAGTTGTCAGAGAGAAAGCGAGTAAGGCGGGAGTAGACCAGGCGTTCCAGTAATTTGGAGATAAATGGGAGGTTTGAGACGGGTCGGTAGTTGGCAGCATTAGTCAGGTCCAGGGTTGGTTTTCTAAGCAGAGGGGATATAATGGAGTGTTTAAATGAGGAGGGAAAAGTGCCAGAGGTTAGGGAGAGGTTGCAGATTGTTGTGAGGTGAGTAATGAGAGCTGGGGAAAGGGATCAGAGGAGGTGAGAGGGGAGAGGGTCACTAGCGCAGGTGGTGGGGCGGGCAGCGGAAAGGAGCCTGGAGACTTCTTCCTCTGTCATTGGTTCTAGCGTAGATAGTGAGTAGGTGCTGGGTGCAGGGCTGATGAAACTGGGATCAGGGCTAACCATGCAGCTTTCAGAGATTTCTTTTCGAATGTGGTCGATTTTTTCTTTGAAATAGGCAGCTAGTTCTCCAGCAGTCAGGTCTGTCACAGGGGCCTGTTCCTTGGGGCTGAGGAGGGAGTGAAAGGTCTCAAAGAGTTGTTTGGGGTTGTGGGATAGTGAGGAGACAAGGGAGGTGAAATAAACTTGTTTGGCATGGTGAAGGGCTAGGTTATAAGTTTTAAGCATGAATTTGAAGTGGAGGAAGTCTGCTGGCAGCTTTGACTTTCTCCACAGCCGCTCGGCGCACCTAGAGCACCGCCGGATGAAGCGCGTTTGGGACGTGAGCCAGGGTTGCTGTGGTCTGCGTTTGACGGCTCGCGTCACGGGCGGTGCCACTTCATTCAGGGCACGGCTGAGGGTGGTGTGGTAGTATTTGGCTGCCAGGTTAGGGCAGGGGAGGCGAGAGATAGGCGATAGGGAGGACTGAATAGTTTTGGCAAACTGTTTAGTGCGGACAGACTGGAGGTTCCTAGAGGTGCGATAGATAGGAGGGTCAGGGGAGATGCTAGGGTGCCTGATGGAGAAAGAGAGAAGGTTGTGATCTGAGAGTGGAAGTGGGGAGTTAGTAAAGTGAGAAGCAGAGCAGAGATGGAGGAAAACTAAATCGAGAGTGTTACCATCTCTATGAGTGGGGGAGTCAGAGATTAGTGATAAGCCAAGGGAGGAGGTAAGTGTTAAAAGCCGGGAGGCAGATGAGGAGCTAGAGTCATTAGTAGGGATGTGGAAATCACCAAGGATGAGGGTTGGGATTTCACAGGATAGGAAATGGGGGAGCCAGGCAGCAAAGTGGTCTAGGAACAGGCGGGTGGGACCTGGGGGGCGGTAAATAACTGCAACACGCAGAGGCAGTGGGCGGAAGAGTCGCAGGGTGTGGACTTCGAAGGAGTGGAAGGTAAACGAGGGAGCTGAGGGAATGACCTGGAAGGTACAGTTTAGGGGGAGGATGATGCCTACTCCTCCGCCGCGTCTGTCATCCGATCTGGGGGTGTGGGAGAACTGCAGGCCATCATGGGACAATGCAGCGGGGGAGGTAGAATCGGACTGCTGTATCCAGGTTTCTGTGAGGGCGAGCAAGTTCAAGTGTTTACTGGTGAAAAGGTCATGGATAGTTGGGAGTTTGTTACACGCAGATTGGGAGTTCCATAGGGCGCATTTGAATGGGGCAGGGGGGGGGCATTTTGGTAGAGAACAGTACGGGGTGGGCCTGGGTTGGGGGGAGATGTCCCCTGCAGCTAGGAGTAGCAGGGTAGCAAGGGTGAGCACATGGCTAGGGGATTTGTGTGGGTGTCTGAGGTGTTTCTTTGCAGTATTGGGGGGGTTGAAGGCGTCTTAGGAAGTTTAACAGTGCATGGGAGCCATACATAGGTGAGGAGAGGAGGGAGGGGCTGATGTGGATGGAGTGTGTTGGGGCCGGGCGTTGGAGGAAAGTGTTAAGGCTTGAAAAGATGATAGTGAAGGAGATTAGTGCAAAGAGGAGAGTATTTCCCTCCAGGCTTTGGACAGTTGTGCATGTTAGCTGTCTCCTGCTCTGTCGAACTGCGCTGTATAACTGCATCATTCGACAGCATAAAACACTTGTTGCTGGACACTTAGTGCTGGAGACATCAGGTGAGGCAGCCTCTGGTGAGGCATGGAGGATAATCATTTAAAGTTAAAAAAAAAGTGTAAAAAAGATTTAAAAAGTTAAAAAAAAAAGTTTAAAAAGCTTACGTTTCATCTCCCCTCACGGATCATATCTGTGAGGGAGGATGAAATTACGTACCTAAGGCCCCCGGATTTATCCGCGGACCTTACCCCAAGGGGATAAAGGAATCCTTTGCCACAGCTGTCACAGCTGTGGCAGAAGTCCGCGGCATTCTATCCCATTGCTTTCTATCCCAAAGCACTGGTTTCTGCCAAGCCCCGCAGTAAGATTATCGGGGAAGGGCTTGAAATATAAGCCCTTCCCCGATAATCTGCAAAAAGTGTGTAAAAAAGAAAAAAAAAAGTTACTCACCTCTCCGGTGCTCAGACGCGTCCTCCTGGCGGCTCCCCTGCACTGCTATTAAGCTCTTTCAGCAGTCGGGGATTTAAAAATCCCCGCCTCCTGAAAGGGCTGTGCTGATTGGCTGAGGGCTCAGCCAATAGCAGCTACTGCTTAGCTATTGGCTGAGCGCTCAGCCAATGAGACATTGCCCTTAGCTAAGATATAGCTATTCATGAATGAATAGCTAAGGGCAGTGTCTCATTGACTGAGCGCTCCGCCAATAGCTAAGCAGTAGCTGCTATTGGTTCAGCCCTCAGCCAATCTGCACAGCCCTTTCAGGAGGCGGGGATTTTTAAATCCCTGACTGCTGAAAGAGCTTAATAGCAGTGCAGGGGAGCCGCCAGGAGGACGCGTCTGAGTGCCGGAGAGGTGAGTAACTTTAAAAAAAAAAATTTTACACACTTTTTGCAGATTATCGGGGAAGGGCTTATATTTCAACCCCTTCCCCGATAATCATTCCGCGTGGCTTGCCAAAGCAGTGCTTTCAAAGGGATCGGCAGCAATGCCGATCCCATTGAAAGCAATTGGATAGAATGCCGTGGACTTCTGCCACAGCTGTGACAGAGGATTCCTTCATCCTCGCGGTCCCCGCGGGGATGAGGGAAACTCCTGCCACAGCTGTCACAGCTGTGGCAGAAGTCCGCAGCATTCTCCCTATGATTTTAATGGGGCTAGCGCTGCTGCTGCTGGCCCCATTGAAACCACCAGCGATATGTCGGTTCTATACCGGCGTCTTTCTTGCGCTGTGAGGCGAGATTTTTCTCGTGCTCTCACAGCGCAAGAGAGAAAATATCGCTAGTGAGTGTCCACCCAAAGTTTGCTGTTAACTAAAATCCCAAGTCCTTTTCCAGGTCAGTGTTACTCAGTGGCTTCCCATAAAGCCACAAATATAGCTAACAAGGTCACCTCAAGAGCAAGAGTGTTCAGTAAAGAGTAAGAAGCCGAGAGTTTATTCAACATGTACAGACAAAACTAAAATGAAATCATATTTCCACACAAAAGAAAACAAATATGTGATTTTTTTTCCACGGAATATTTATGGCATCCATATATTTATAGGTAGAGCTATATCCTACAGTTGTAGCATCAACTGTACAAAATGACATCATTACCCAGAACCACTGCGAAGAGAGATGCTTTGAGAGGCCTTGAACATTTAACAAATGCTAACCATGCTCAGATAGACAGACGTTTTTTTTTCTTAAAGGAATAAGACAGAAATAGGGCTTCTGCACACAGGCGGATTTGATTTGCGGAATTCTGCAGAAAATACTGCCCATAGCCTCCTATAGAGAACTGCTGCTTCCTGCATACAAGCAGAAATCAACTTCCCCACAGTAGCCCTAGTAGTAATAGTGACCCCCACAGTGGTCTCAGTAGTAATAGTAAGGTGACCCAGATTTTTCCAGGGTCAAAGCGGGACAGAGGGTTGAGATCAGGGGCAGGGCTTATTATGATGTATGATGTATTACTACTGAGGCTGATATAGGAGACACTATTACTAATAGTGTCCCTTATATTGGCCCCAGTAGTAACACTGACCCCCCACAGTAGTAGAAGAGCCCCCATGAAAACGATATACTTACCCTCTTTCTGGTCTTCCACAGTAGTCCGCAGTACTAATGGTGACCTCCACAATGCCCTCAGTTGTGGCTGCCTCCTATAGCCTCCTATGGAGAACTGCTGCTTCATGCATACAAGCAGAAATCAACTGCAAAAATGGTGTTTCCCAGAGTGCCCTCGCTGTCTCGCTGCAATAGTATTTGACCACTCACGGTGAGACAACGTGCATGCGTATTCTCGGCAATAGCTTGCATTCTAGGCATGCTAGGCAGTAAACACTATGTCCGTAGTGACGTAACCAACATTGACCTGCAGGAAGAAGAATGCAAAGAATGGGCACTCCATAACAGGAAGAAGAGGATCCAGCCAGCTTGCGGTTAGGTGACCCGGGGGACTGGAAGAGCCAGGAGAAGATCGGCGAGGAGAAGATGTGGTAAGAAGACTGCCTGGGGAGGAATAGGTGAGTGTGGAATTTTTTACTAATGACAGAACCCCTTTTAAACCTAAATAACCACATACAAGTGTAATAATACATGAATCCGATGATCAAGCAGCAAGCTGTATCAGCGAACTGCCGGATCATCAAGGCACCAGTCAGGGGGCTCTGGATCTGTCAGACCCTAGAGAGTGATGAGGAAAACCCTTGTATGTAAATGGAGGTTGTTATTAAAGGGAGAGGTTTGTTGAGACATTGAGTTCCACAGCACATGGGAATCTATCTAGGTCTACCATGACCTGTGATGTCTTGATAAGAGATAATACACTGCAGTACAGTCACAAGTAAAAAGTGTAAAAAAATTAGTAACTTGATCATAGCATGTAAGTGGTTAACAATGGAGATCTCACCAATTCCCGCTGTTGAAATGGGAGACCAGCTCATTGATAAAAAGGGTCAGAGATAGATAGATGGATAGATAGATAGATGGATAGATAGATAGATAGATAGATAGATAGATCGGGGTATTCAAAGCCCCGTAGCCAGCAGAAGGCATCTGTGAGATGAGAAGGGTTCTGTGCCGCCGGACACCATCGGGAGGCATTGGGACACCGCGGACCAGGTAATTAATACCCCCTACCCCTCTCAAAAAAAAATAAAACAGTTTCTTATTTTCGGGGAAAAACGATAGATAGATAGATAGATAGATAGATAGATAGATAGATAGATAGATAGATAGATAGATAGTTAGATAGAAATGAGATAGATAGATATGAGATAGATAGATAGGAGATAGATATGAGATAGATAGATAGATATGAGATAGATAGATAGATGTGAGATAGATAGATAGTTAGATAGATATGAGATATATATGAGATAGATAGTTAGATAGATATGAGATAGATAGATATGAGATAGATGGATAGATGGATAGATAGATAGATAGATAGATAGATAGATAGATAGATAGATAGATAGATAGATAGATATTCTCTCTTCCTGCTTTCTCTCGTGTCTGAGGTTTGTGACAGCTAATAAAAGATCAGACAGGCTGAGCCGAGTCTGTCTTCTTTTTAGATCTGTGTTTTATATGACAGCTGATCTGCAGATTGAAGAACAAGATAAGAGAATAAAACCTGTATCCTAGATAAGAACATTTATTACAAAGTCAGATAACATCAGTCCTGGCTCAGACACAAGTCACACGTTTCATTATCTTTCTTTGAGTTCTGGATGGGAATTGAGGATTGTCCATATCTGATGTATTCTACATTATATCTTCATTTCATACTTAAAAAGTATAAACATCATGGCGGGTCTTCACCCGACTGAAGGGGTCTTGACTAGAGTGCCACATCCCCTTCACTGTTTACCAAGCACAGCGCTATACACTTGGTAGTAGTTGATCCTGATACAGCACCTCACCACACACTTAGCCCGAGGCGTTAAAAGGGTTTTCCAGAACCGGGAAATTAAAACTTTAATGGGCAGGGAGTGGTGGAAAACAGGGGCATAATTAGAAGCTTTTGGGCCCCTATAAGAAATCTGTACCAAGGCTCCCACCTATCGTGCGCCATTTATAATACTGGTGTCTTGTTATGTGGTAGAGGGGCCTTTGGGGCCCCTAAGGCTCTGGGGCCTGCTACCTCTGCACACCCTACAGATACGCCCGTGGTGTCAAGTAAAAGAAAAGCAATATGCACCTCTTACCCTGTCCCTCCAGTCCAATGCAATCCCTCCCAAGCCCTAACATTGGAATCCTGGAAGAAGCTGCAGTGGTTCCGTGCCATTCATTGTGCATGTGACTGCTCAGGCAATCACTGCCGCAACATGATGATGTCATGAATGGCACGTGATCACTGCAGCTTCTTCTGGGATTGGAGCAGCAGGGACCCGAGGATCCTGCCCTGGAACAAGGGTCCCAATCAAAATATGCCTTACGACGGCTATTTGTATCAAACCCGATCAAACACATACACTTAACTCGAGTGCGCATACATTCTCAGTAGGGAGAGGGGAATAAGTCACTGCAAGACAATTCTGAAAGCTGCTTATTTCCCATTAAGAAAGGATTCAGCATGTTGGAATCCTACAAGCCTGAACCTTCTTTCCCATAATGTCTTCGATCAGGGAGAGTCAGGACTGTCCCATACACATTAGATGGTTGGCTGGGCTTTGGCAGTGCAGTCAGCATTCATCTAATGCGTTTAGGCAACGTAAAGGGGTTGTCCGAGTTATGAAAGCCATCTCACTGGAAGGTAGCTGATACTCACCTCTCTCCGCTCCGATGATCACTCAGCGCTGTCATTGGCTGCAACGGGAAGTCACAGACTGACTGCAGCCTGTAAACAAACAGCAGGCAGATACCAGAGGCGGTTGTGAGAGCCGAGTGCAGAGAGGTGAGTATTAACGGCTTTCTTATTTCACATCACAGGGGACCCAGTGAGATGGCCTTTCATAATTAGGACAACCCCTTTAAGAATAGCCCATAATTATTAAAGCCCCCCCCCCCAAAAAAAATCTAATACCTTGATAAATGTGACCTAAGCTATACAATTAATATGTAAAAAAAAATGCTACATTTCCGTCAGATTATTTCCACAGTAATCATATATGAATAAGACTCAGTCTTAGAGGAAAGTAAAATTCCACTAACCTTAATTGTTTTACAGCCCTTCCAACCTCGTTCTGACATAGAGGTCAATAACACTGATTAAACAATTCTCTGATGTCAGAAAATCATTCTGGAGGCAGGACCACAGAGTAGTAGGATATAAAGAGGACTCTCAAGCTCTTCATTGTTGACTCTATTCTACAGTCTATACCTGTATCACAATGGCTTTCACTGGAAAGTATGAGGTGGAGACCCAAGAGAACTACGACGTCTTCATGAAACTTATTGGTGAGTTCTTACAGTAACTTTCGATCATTTTAGACATGTATTGCTTGGGGTATTGGTCTGTGTACTGGAAAGTTCCTGTAGTCATGAGCATCCAAATTCCAAAATATATTTATAACCTTTACATCATGTAGTGAAAAGTCTTTAAGACAACCACCCAAAATTGTATCGAGCTCATCACAGAGCACACCTATGTCTCTCTAACAATATGCCAGTAAGTATGAGAAATCCAATAGGCTGTTTTTATAGTGACAATGACTCCCTTACCTACTAGGACCACATCCATCATCGCAGGTTGTGCATATGATATGTCCACCCCTAATAGTCTTCTATCAGGGTGGTCTCCACCAGGAAGAGGCCAATATATTTAAAGGGTTCCGAGACTGAGACTATCGATGACTTATCATCAAGATAGATCATCAATAGTGGACTGATGGAGTCCATTGCTCGGGACCTCTGGCAATCAGTCAATTGTCAGTGTGGACAGGGAAGCTGACAGCTCTTTACACATTGCAGCGTCCCAAATTGGTAAAGTAGCCACAGCTCCTATTGAATTAATGGGAGCTGTACCTAGATTACCAACCTAGGTCTCAACAATGTGTACCGAGCTGGCAGGTTTGACTCAAAATGTGGCATCAAAAATTGCTTAAGACTCAGCGCTATGTGAGCAGGTGCATTGTTAAGATGGAAGAACCAGTCACCTGTTTGCCCACAACGGCGGGTCACATACAAAAATGTTCGAGTTTCCCATTAAAGTCAATGGGGTTCGTTACTGGAATAGAGCTCTCGAATTTTACGAAAAGCTCGACTCGAATAATGAGGACCCGAGCATTTTGGTGCTCGCTCATGTCTATTGGTAAGTCCTCCTTAATGTAAGGCTTCCAATCTGGCTAATAGATGAGAATCCTGAACAGAAGATTCCCTTCAAACTTCAGTAACTTAACTAATCCAAGAGGCCAACTCAAAGACCTACAGTATATTCACCAGTGATTTTAGAAGCTAGTGCTCTTTAATTCATTACCCATCATGATATCATTTACTGTACATATATTGGCTTTGAAATTGTTTTGTGCTAGGCATTCCTGACGAGAAAATTGAAAAAGGAAGAAATTTCAATTACACCACAGAAGTAGTCCAGAATGGAAATGATTTTGTGTGGTCACAGATCTATCCAGGATTCACACTCACCAATAAATTCACTGTCGGTCAAGAAGCAGATCTAGAAACAATGGGTGGCAAGAAGTTTAAGGTAAGTCAATGCTGGTTGGGTTTGAACTCATGAGTGAACATCAAATTCTTGATGAACCAATAGAGAATTTTTCCTGACCCTGGAACCCAATCAAGGGTTCCACAGAAAAGTACAGCAAGATCTGATACCTTTATATGGCAGTTAGGCTTCACAAAGATGCACAGATAAAGTGATCAACAGCCAGAATGCATTTTAAAGGGCTTGTCCTAACTGGACAACCTTGCCTTAGAATAACACCCTTCGGAAAAGAATAAGTGACCATGTATGGTTGTGTCGAGCACTCCAGTGAGAGAGGTTCTTTTCCCAGCTACTCTTTAGTCTGCATCATAGTGTTGGGTTTTTCTAGAACACACATGTCAAATTTAGGACCTGTGGAACGAATCTAGCCTGCAATCTCATTGAGGCATTCAACTCATCAAGCCTGCAGCTGCTTCCAGTAGATGGCCCAATCTTCTAATGCATATAATGGCCTCCCGATTCTCCCTTGATGGCTGAAGTCAGGGGAAATAAGGATCGGGCTGTTGGATTTCAAGTGCCCGATTCTTTCATTCTCAAGAGATAAGCTACTGCCAGCAGTGTCCTTCAGGGTTTTGTTCCCCTCTCTGCTTTCAGAGCACATGCACGCTCAACTGAGGTGACCTTGCCTATGTATGAATCTGAGATATAGCTGTCGGGTAAACGAACACTTGGCCGGCAGCTAAGGAGTAGGGCCAGTCTAAAATGCACACATAATTCTAAGGTAATTCCCTCATCGAAACTGTGAAACTAAAGAAAAATGTTAAATGCAGGCAACCGTCCGATTAGAAGGTGGAAAACTGGTTGTGGACTTCCCCAAGTACAGCCACTCCTCGGAGATTGCTGGAGGGAAACTAGTGGAGGTAAGACTGTCAGTAATGTTCTTCATTGTATTTCTTACCTATCCACAGACATGGTGATACCTTATGATCATCTTATGCAGAGGCGTAAATTGAAGATTCGGGGCCCCAATGCAAAACCTGTAACAGGGCCCCCAACTATAATGCTTTATTGATACTACTGGGCTTCCTACATGGAGAAGAGAGGCCTTATGGGCCCCCTAAGGCTCCTGGGCCCGGGTGCAACCGCATCCCCTGTATCCCCTATAGTTAAGCCCCTGATCTTATGATAATTAATGACTACTGGACAGCTGATATCAAAGACAATAAATTATATCTGATCGGGTACACCCTAAATATCATTTCATGCCACTATTAAAGAGAACATTCTCCTTTATGGAGCTTTACGGGATTACACTATACACAGCCACCGTAAACCATGCATGTGGCTCTATTAGGGGAGATTACCACTCAGGGTACCCAAAGAAAATCGCATTGAAAGACATTTATTATAAGACCATCGTCAAATTATGGTATTACTATTTAGAGAAAAGGTTTGAGGAAATGGGCAAAGCTATAAGGGGTGCAGAGGTAGCAATTGCTGGAGTGGGTCCAATGGCCCCAATGCCACATAAGAAGACACCAGTATTATAAATGGCACATGGTAGGTGGGCACCCTGTTAAAGACTGCGCATTGGGCTACAGAGCCTTAAAGTGACGCTCCGGTCCTGGACAAAGGTGGCCGCACAGTTTCTCCGACTACCTACTGTACCATGTGCATAAGCAAGCATCGGTAGTCTGAGACTCTACTGCTCTGACTGGTCAGTCCTGCTTACATGGGCATCACTGGCCAATCAAAGCAGGTGTAGTGTCTTAGACTAATGATGCATACTAATACAAAGTGTGCATCAGGTAGTCAACGAAGCAGTGCGGCCATCTTTGTTTGACCAGAACCAGATTTTCAAGATCTCCACTGACAGGGATTGGAAAAATGTTTTCTTTACAATCAGCAGTTGAAAACCTATCCTGATCACTGGCAAAGGTGCATGACTTGTAACCACATAACAAGATTGTCCACATTCCCATTCACTTACAGCAAGCATAGATCTTGACTGAAAATTGCAAAGTATATTAGAAAGTCAAAGCTTTTCAATCTGCTTTTTCTTTTTCTTCCTGTAGACATCAATTTCTGGAGGAGTCACATTTAAGAGAATTAGCAAGAAAGTGACATAAAGTAGTTAAAAACATCATATCTGCCGAGTCCGTTATTAGAAGCAAATAAAGACTTTTATTAATGAATGACTTGGGTTTTATTTCCAGCACAAGGTGATGTAACTTGTAGAGATGAGCGAGTATACTCGCTAAGGCACATTACTCGAGCGAGTAGTCCCTTAGCCGAGTATCTCCCCGCTCGTTTCTAAAGATTCGGGGGCCGGCGGTGGGGCGGGGGAGAGCGGGGAGGAACGGAGGGGAGATCTTTCTCTCCCTCTCCCCCCCCCCCCCCCCCCGTTCCCCGCCGCAACTCATCTGTCACCCAGAATTTTTTAAAAAGTTGCAAAATTTGATGGCCTCTCACTCCAGTAGCTGTGTGGTGTATAAAGTCAGTCCATATCTTTAGACATATTTAAAGATGCACCAAATTTATCAAAATCGTGTGAAATTTGATAAATTTGTCACTTTCTTAAATTGGACAAGGGAAGAAAAGAAGAAATGTAGTATCAAAAAATCCCCTGATGATAACTCCCCACCATTGCTCCTAGGGGACACTGAGTCCTATTTATTAAACCCTGGATGCTAGTATTCTGGCATCCAAAAATCACAATTTTGGTGCACGCACCAAAACTGCTACTTTTCAGGCATTTATGCTGCGTCACTTTTTCAGAAAGTGGGAAGGACCTGGATTTAGGAGATGGAGCTTAGCATGGACCATCACATTTACTATAATCTATGACAGAGACTGGTGGTCCCTGTGATCTTTGTTTGCCAGGATGTAACCTCCGCAGCCAATTAGTGGCCTCAGTGGTCATGGGCCGTACTGCTGGCATCACTGTTCTGCAACATTTCTGCTGATCCGAACGTTGATCAACATAAGGCCCTAGGGTCCTATGGCGATCTGTGTTTAATTCTGTAGAACTGCAGGAGCTCCAGGCATGGCAGTCGTACTATAAATGCTAAAATACCCTAGATGGCTTGAGAAAGCAAATCTTCTTTTTGTGATTGTGAACCCATTAATGAACTACCTTATTGAGTTTTTTGCCTTCTTCTGGATCAACATTGGAGGGTAATGGGCTGAACTGGATGGACATGTGTCTTTTTTCAGCCTAATATTCTAGGTTACTATGTTAATAGTTTGCCATAGTCTTTGCTCATTTGGGTTGGATCAATACTGGGCAAACAGGTATTTACTAGCTGATGTTCTGGGCCATATACATTCGGTAAATGTTGGCAGGATCAGATGAACTTCAATGGGAACAAGCCGGGCCACTGCGGTAGGGATGAAGAAGATGTCTGCTTCTGGCAGCTCTGTGTCCAAGTGCAGCGAGCCACTAAATTGCTATTGATAGGCCATTAGTAGCTCATAATTGGACAACCCCTTCAACTACTCTTGTCTGCCTAAGGCCTCATGTCCACGGGGAAAATCAGGCCCGCTACGGATTCTACATGTAGAATCTGCAGCAGGTCCCTCCTGCCCCGCGGACATGAGCGCTGAAAATAGGAATTTAAAAGAATTTACCTATCCGTAGCGGGCAGGGAAGGTCTGCTGTTCCTCACGGCCGGATCTTCTTTTTCGGCCGGCGGATGAATTCGTCACGCCGGCGGCATGTCGCCAGCACGTCGTCGACGTGCCGCGCGCATGCGCCGGGCACATCCGCCGAGCCGAAGCAAGAAAGATGCGGCCGTGAGGAAGAGAAGACCTTCCCGGTCCGCTCCGGATGGGTAAATACTTTTAAATTCCTATTTTAGGTCTCCCGCGGATCCGGACGGCTTCCAGAGGCTTCAATAGAAGCCCGCGGGAGCCGTCCTCGCGGGAGACCCGCACGAAAATGGAGCATGGTCCAGATTTTTTCATGCTCCATTTTTTTTTAAATCCCTTTTGTTGACCATCCGCTGGTATTTATCTACCCGCGGGTGGTCAATGCATCCCTATGGGATGCGGATCCGCATGCGGGAGATCCGCTGCGGATCTTAAATCATATTTTGCCTGTGGACATGAGGCCTAAGGCTTTATTCCCACGAGTGCATATACGGCGCATTTTCATGCCCGGGCGTATATACGCTGCCCATGTGAAGCATTGGTCCGCAATGAATTCGTTCACATTGCCGATTATACGGCATGTAAATGCACGACAGCGTGAAAAATAGAACATATACGCGTCCAGCGCATATACGCTCAGCCAAAACATAGTTCTGGAACAATGTTTTGGACAATATACACCGGCTGGTCCTATGGACTCCTATGGGAGCAAAGAAAGAGAAGGGAGGAAGAGGCATTTTTGCAGCGTCCAACGCTACAAAATGCTTAAAGGAGCCTTTATATAGGCACTGGAAGGCATCCCAAGGATTTTGGCAGAGCGAGGGTTTTTACTGAGGTGCAGCGTATTTTTTCGCTCAAAACAACGTTTGCGGTCGTGTGAATGGATGAGAAAACGCTGGCTGTGATCACAGAGAAACACCCATCCAGGAGCGTATACGGAGCAGGCATGAAAATGTTAAATCGCCATCACCATATATCCGTTTGTGGGAAAGAGCCCTTAGGCAGCATCTACATGGGCAACACGAGTCATGCCCGACATTCTCGGGTAAAGCTCGTATTACACAGTCACTCCATCCGTGTGCTGTGCGATATGTGAGGCACCACACATTACATGCCCCACTCTAATGCGAGACTGGCATGAAAATGGGACATGCAGGGATTTTTTAAACCTTCAGTCCCAGTAAAAATACTTATGTGAATGAACTAGAGATGAGCGAATATACTCGTTTCGAGTAATTACTCGATCGAGCACCGCGATTTTCGAGTACTTCCGTACTCTGGTGAAAAGATTCGCGGGGTTCCAGGGGGCGGGGGAGGCGTGGCGGAGCAGGGGGTAGCAGCGGGGAACAGGGGGGAGCCCTCTCTCTCTCCCTTCCCCCCCCCCCCCCCACTCCCCGCTGCAACCCCCCACTCTCCCTTCCCGGCGCCCCCCGAATCTTTTCACCCAAGTACAGAAGTACTCGAAAATCGCGGCGCTCGGGTGAAAAAGGGGCGTGTCCGAGTAGGTTTGCTCATCTCTAGAATGAACCCATTGAAATGAATGGATCAATTTTCCATGATGGTGCCGTCCGTGTCGGACATGGACAGAACTTGTGTGAGAATATGGGCCGTGTGAAGACGGCCTTAAACTGATTAAAACTGTATTCTTATCATACCTCATTAAAAATACGAAAATGGCATAATCCTGATGAGTTTACAACTTTGGACTTATAAACTCTTAGAGAAACAATACCCCTGAGAACTATGTCAGGTCTCACTCAGTCAATGAGAGGGAAAGAACCCCCGAAGCAGCTGTCTATAGGTGGGTGTTTCTTTCTATTGGAGAACCCCCTAGCTTGGCTAAAATCCCCAGTCATATTTCCAGGCTCTTTAATGGGAAAAACGTTGACTTATAGGCAGAAGCGTAACTTGAAAATCCCGGAGCCTGATGCAAAACTTGTAACAGGGCCCCCAACTATAATGCTTTACTCATAGTACTGCGTTCCCTATATGGAGAAGAGAGGCCTTATGGGCCCCCTAAGGCTCCTGGGCCCGGGTGCAACCGCATCCCCTGCATCCTCTATAGCTACGCCCCTGCTTATAGGGTAGCTACCTATAAGAATCTCCTTTTCTTCCTTCTGGAGGATAGCTAATTTGCATACCTTTTCCCAGGAAGCATTGCCTGTAAGACTACCTGCATCATTTGGTGGTCTCCACAATGAGAAATAATAATCTGGAGAGGTGCTATGATCCGGCAATGAACTCAAATAACTTCAGTTTTCTGCAAATGGTATTTTCTATTGTTACTTAAAGCTTTATCTTCCGACTCAAGCGTTCACAAGTCACGTTCATTATGTAAATAGAATATGACAGCAAATGTGAACTTCTGGCCCCTTTTAGACTGTTTTTTTACGGGAAAGGATCTCTTACATTCCCAAACGGGAACATTACCATCTGTCCACAGCTTAATGAATGTCAATCAGATGGCCTTCGTGCGCCGGCCGTTATGTACGGCAAGAAGCTGTAATATTGATGACCCTGTAATGAAGTCATTATGATGCCATCATTTTGGAAAATGCAGCTACAGGAATTAAAAAAACAAAACAAAAAACAACAAAAACATTCTCGGAATATGGAAAGGGGAAAATGATTGATATTCTAACACATATTACAATCCCTAAATGTGATGTGAATCTGCCTGGCTCTTTGAACTCATGCTACTGCCGGACGCTGCAGGCTTGATGCAGTGGCTTGGTCTGACTCCTCTCCTCTGGCTATCAGTATGTAGCACAGGCAACAGAGGAAGAAGTTGGACTAAGGACTTCATGAAGCCATGCAAGTCTGGCAGTAGCATGAGTTAGAGAGTTGGTTCCACTGCTGCTAGATTGGCTACCTCAAGTGGCCATACCATAATGCCTGCTATTGGATGATATGGCACAACGTCGAGGATCGCATGCATTTGCAAGCAACACAGTTTTTTTCCAAGACTTCAGAAGTATCCATACATTGAGCTTGGTTTCGGTACCGTATCTTTGTAGTAAAATTGCATCTCGTAATGTATCCATAAAGAAAGCTTAGTTCTCTTCTCATATCTATATAGTAAGCTTGATTCTGTTACTGTATCTGTACAGCAAGCTTGGTGCTGTTGTTGTACCTATGTAGAAAGCTTGATTCTGGTACTGTATTCCATGCTCAGAGTTTCCTTCCAGAGTTGCATTCAGAATATTAAAGATTCCTTGGACATTGTTACTCCCCAGAAACTCTATGATGGATGGTAGTAACCCAATTATTTTGTGCATATGTACTAAGAGGGTGGATGAATGAGGTTGGCGGTATGAGAATTTTCAATTTACGTGTGTTGCAAACTGCAAGGATTACTACATGGAAGGGCATTAAAGGGTTATTGCAATCTCAGCAAGTTATTCAGTATCCACAGGCTAGGAAGAAAACTTGCTGACCGCTGGAGCCCCACCAATCCTGAGATTTCAGCCCCAGAGTGTCCCAAAATCCTGGCAGTGGTGACTACGCATAAGCGTCTATGCTCCATTAACTTTAATGGCACCTCCGGAGATAGCTGAGGTTAAGTGCTCATCTATCTCCAAAAGTACGTACCATTGAAGTGAATGAAGCACAGGCACACACGTGTGGCCACCACTGCAATGGGCTTGGAATCTTGGGATCGGTGTGGGCTCCAGTGACAGAACTCCACAATCAGCAATTTTTCTGTTATCCTTTGGATAGGGAATAACTTGCTGAGATGGGACAACCCCTTTAAAGTCTACATTTGTGAAATTCAATCTGCAATTTCTTCTCTAGAGTATGTTAATAATAAAAAACTACTTTAAAACAGCACCACACTCATTCATAGGCTGTGTCTGGTATTGCAGCTGAGCTTCGTTCACTTGATTAGGGATGGGTTGTAATACCAGACACAACGTATGGACAATGATCAAATTAATAAACAGAATGGGAGGACCGGAATACCAAGAGAGGCTAACAAAATTAGGACTTTTCGACCCTGGAAAAAAGACGGCTAAGCGGCGACCAAATAACTGTGGGGACAATACAAGGATCTCTCCCATAATTTTTTTATACCAGGGACTGCGTCTGTAACAAGAGGGCATCCTCTACGTCTAGAAGAAAGCAGGTTTCATCACAAACACAGAAAGGGGTTCTTTACTGTAAGAGCAGTGAGACTGTGGAACTCTCTGCCTGAGGACGTGGTGATGGCAAAATCCATTGAGGAGTTTGAGGGGACTAGATGTCTTTTTTTGAGTGGAAGGATATTACAGGACATTAGGTGACCGGCGGGTTTGTAGTTCCGGGTCTTACAGTCAGGAAGGAACTATCAAAGGTTGATCCAGGGATTATTCTGATTGCTACTATCGAGTCGGGAAGGAATTTTTCCCCCGAAAGGGCTAATTGGCTTCTGCCTCTTGGGGTTTTTGCCTTCCTCTGGATCAACTAGGGGTTGAAACAGGCTGAACTCGATGGACATTGTCTTCATTCAGCCTAACATACTATGCTACTATGAGAGGGGGACTAATAGGCTCTAATAGGGCATATGAATAGGGGATGCCATCTAGGCTCAACCCCTTTAAGCCCTTTATTTAAATTGAATCTGTGCTGTAATGTATTAAAAGAAGTGACATGACACTTCTTGAGGCAGATTCTGCGTTGGCTTCTGCCATTGAATGAGATTAAACTCTGGGAACAAATCCACAGCAGTCACTATGAAAATCCGCGGCAGAAATTTGCCCTTAATACGTGGATATCTGCCACAGTTTCCCTTTGAAATTCACGTTAGCTTTTCATTTATTTACTTAGACTGGCATTTCATGTGGCAGTCAAAGGAAAGTGTTCACCCAGCCACACCAGGAAACACCCCTAAAACTGATCCCCACGCACTTTTTAAAAAAGTGATGGGTCACTTCATAAATGCCCGAAAAGTCGCAATTTTGGCACCTTTAGTAATGCCTAGAGAGCAGTGTCTCATAGACCGCAATACTATGAATTTGATATATTTTTGCCCTGTACCAAGGGTCGCCCTTAGGGGTGTGGAAAGGGCATTAGACATTCATATTTCAGGTATCTACTCTGTAGCCAAAGGAAAGGAAAACAAGGAACAACATAGCGAGCAAAATGTGTTTTTTAACCATAACATCTATAAAAACATGAAGATTTTAAAGGATTGTACAGGTTCAGAAAAACAGGGCTGCTTTTATCCCACAAACAGTGCCACCCATAGCTATGGGCTTTTCCTGGTACTGCAGCTCAGCTCTCCTGAAGGGAAAAGAACAGAGCTGCAATACCATACACAACCTGTGGACAAGTGTGGCGCTATTTTGGGGGGGAAAAAGCAGCCATGTTTTATAATCCTGTTCAAATATAAGTGTCCTTTTACATGGGCCAGGAAATTGTCCAGATTTCCGCGATCAATGAGAATTGATCTGCCCATGTAAACAGGCAGTTGCTCATCTATAACTGACTGCCTGTTTACTGTGAATGAAGGCGGGTGGGTGGAACGATCCTCGATCCGCTCCGCCTCCATTCACGCAGCAATGATCGCTCCTATGTAAAAGCACAGGAAAGATCATCACTCGGACAACTTGTGGGGAATCTGTACCCAACAGGTCGTCCCATGTAAAAGGGCCCTAAGTAACAACCAATCTGTAATTCCCCTTCATGAGACATAGTAACCATTGCTACAATTAAAATGAGCATCCCAGCAAGATTTTGATTAAATCATTAAGAAAAGTTTAATGAATTAATTTTCCATTTGCAGAACTGTTAGCTCATTAACTGAAATGAAGATGGGTATGTCACCAACAACCTCCGTAACAAATTGTAGCATTCAGCAAATTTTAAAAAATTCCAGCACCCCCCCCCCATCCCAACATCCATCCAAGCAGAAGATATCAAGTGTCCCTCTACAGTTCAACATGTCACTAGCTGTGCAGGAGACAATGCCCCGACAAAGGACCGCTAACTTATAGTACAACCCTCATACCGCTCATGTAGTTGTTCTACGTAGTGGTAGGCGGGGCTTACAAGTAGAAATATTCACTATATTGATCATCTGTATGTGGAAATGGGCAAATTGATCCCATACATTGGATCCAATCATCTTCTGTCTTCCTAAACTTTCACCCTCATATAAGAGGGAGGCTGTCCATAGACAGAACAATGGGACATATGTATCATCACCTGTACACCAGTTTGTGACTTCTGGGTTTTTATACGGCAGGCCCTTGCACGTTTTCAAAAAGTGGGTGCGGCATAGTATTAGGGGCGTGGCCTGGCACAGCCTGCCACATTTACTATAAGGCCACCTTCCCACAACTGCTATGGAATTTCTGTTGCGTTTCTGCATATGCCCAGAGTCACTGGTCTAACTATAGGGGATGCGGTTGCACCCGGGCCCAGGAGCCTTAGGGGGCCCATAAGGCCTCTCCTCTCCATATAGGGAGCCCAGTACTATGAATAAAGCATTATAGTTGGGGGCCCCGTTACAGGTTTTGCATTGGGGACTAGGAGCTTCACGTTACGCCTCTGGCAAGAGTTATCAAGCTTTACAAAATTTGCTGTAGCAGATTATATATCATTCCCTTGACTTGTACTGTAAATACTGCAGAATTTCCATAAGCGGAAATTCCGCAGCATTTACTGCCTGTGTGAAGGCGGCCTTATGTATGCTCAGGGCTGGCATAGGTTTCCATCTGGCGCTCAGAGGTGTCGCCAAATGTGTCAAATATATTAAGAGGCACAAACTTCTTGACAGATTTGTGCGGGAATGCCACTGCATAGTTTACTTAGACCGGCGTATAAAGGAAGTGTGTCCCAGTGTCTCTAATATACATCTAGTATGTCAATTTTTTGCAATTCCAATAGATGGCAGTAAAGAGGTAGCTGGAGAGCTAATTTGCATACATAACTGTAGAAGGCTCATCAGGCAAAGAGTACGCAGAAACAGACAGCGGGACATACCTTTTATCTGCCAATTTTATTTTCGGCATTTACACAGGCCCTGACACTTTTTCAAAAAGTGGGCATAGTGCCAGGGGTCATGGTTGCACATAGCCTTTCTCATTTAGTGGAATGCACATCAGAAACTGGCATACATTACGCTAGAACCCTACACCAACTCTTAGCTGCCGTAGGTTTCCATCGGGTGCAAGAGGTGCCGCCAGATGAGACAAATGTATTAAGAATAGATGAGCGAGTATACTCGCTAAGGCACATTACTCGAGCGAGTAGTGCCTTAGCCGAGTATCTCCCTGCTCGTCTCTAAAGATTCGGGGGCCGGCGCGGGTGACAGGTGAGTTGCGGCGGGGAGAGAGGGAAAGAGAGATCTCCCCTCCGTTCCTCCCCGGCCGCTGCTGGCCCCTGAATCTTTAGAGACGAGCGGGGAGATACTCGGCTAAGGCACTACTCGCTCGAGTAATGTGCCTTAGCGAGTATACTCGCTCATCTCTAATTAAGAAGCTTGCACCTCTAAATTCATTTAACGCTTGTAACCGGGCACAAGGTTTACTTAGAGCGGCATGTGAAACGCCAGTCTAAATTAATAAGCCCCATTACCTGCAATAATAATGCACAATTTTTGTTCCCAATGTCTAAATTTTTCCATTCCCATCATCACACATATATTTTTTCATAGACCATTGCAAACACTACAATCATAGTACTATTAACGGTCATGGCACCCATCTGGTGGTTAAACTGCTCAAGGACCAGGGGGTCTTTCATATCAATGATGTCACCAAGGCCAAACTGTTTTAGGGGAAAACCAGGTTTGCTCTTGTGGTTCCCTCTGAGCCATCAGTTGATCACAGGAGCTACCAGCACTAAGAACCTCCATAATAGGCTTGTATGAGGGGATCCAATGACAGCCTTTAACACTTTCCAATCCAATTTGTATCCTGGTTTTCCTAGGGGGCTTACTCTTTTTCTGCTGTTATACAACGGCGCTATATGCTGGCTAAAGCCAATACTGCATGAGGTGACACGTTGGATAGGCTCCGACAGCAGAGAGGCTGGCAATATACAGTAAGAGAACCCCGACGGACGTCGTCCAACATCGGAGCTGTACAGCCTTAAATCATAATGTCTTCAGAGGTCAAACAGTGGATTGGAAAGAGTTAAATATAAGGTATCTAAAGACCCATAGGTTGTATCTTTGGAGTCGTAAGCAGACCAACATGTACAAGTTTATTTGCCTTTCAAACCCACTAACCCATGTAATTTAACTGTTAGGGTGGCCATACAGGTAAGATAAAATTGATCTGATTCTGATAATGTGTATTGGGGCCTCTCAACTCTCTCCTGGTGGCAGATGTTGGGGAAAAGAGGAATCAGGCATATTGAATTTCAGCATGCCCGATCCTTTGATCCTGCAGGAGATAAGCAGCTGGCAGCCACATATTCCCTCATCAACAAAGCATGCATGCTCAGCCAAGTCAAATAAGTATTTTGGAATGAGTATTTTTAAGGAAGAGTCAGGAAAAAGACCTGTAGCCCAAACAACCGGCAAGAGCTGGTCAGCTTTCCCCTAGTGTTACCTGCCAATTATATCATTTTGACCCTAATGCCAAGTCTCAGTAAACTATGACGCCCACCATGCTAGTGGTGTGTATTAGTACTTTGAACTAAAGAACCAAGAGCCACATTTGACGCTGTGCTCGATTGAGTATCGACAGGTTATCTCTATTTCCTTACAATTCTAAGGCCTGCCTTTTAACAAAAAACAACATGGATATCTTTGCTGCGTGGAGGCAATAGGTATACGTTAAGATTACACATTTTGAGAATCTGAGTTCATTTAATTCAAATGAGGCACCCAAAAAATTTTTTCCTATTTTTTCGTTACAAAAAATCTGATTAATATGGCAGCAAGAGACTGACAAGGTTGTGGTTTGAGTATTTCTAAGTCTCCTTGCCCATTGCCCTTATCTTACTGTTACCCAGTAAGCCTACATTCACGTCAGGTATTAACTTTACATCCAGGGGTCCTGTCCTTGAAAATGGGATTACAACAGGACCCCTGAAATTAAATTATCTTGACAGATGCTGTCGATATTTTTTTGGTACAGCACACTGGAATCGACCAAAAACCTGCCCAAATTGGTGTCCATTTCATCAGCTGTCTAATGGCTGAGAAAGCTTAAGTCCAGTGGTCCCATCCCGATCCAGTTTCGAGATTTCAGTTGCAACCGGGAAGGGACAACTAGGCAAAAAAGTGAAGCATGATGTGAATATAGATTAATCCGGGACCAGTTGGCTCAACCGAAAGCTAGAGGCTTGTACCAGTGCCGCAACTATAGAGGGTGCAGGGGATGCGGTTGCACCTGGGCCCCGGAGCCTTAGTGGGCCCATAAGCCCTCTCTTCTCCATATAGGGAGCCCAGTACTATGAATAAAGCATTATAGTTGGGGGCCCTGTTACAGGTTTTGCATTGGGGCCCAGAAGCTTTAAGTTATGGCTCTGTGCAGCATAGTTTAGGTATGGGTACGGGTACAGATAGAGGGGGGGGGGGCCCAGCTCATTTTTTGCATCAGAGCCCCTGAGCCTTTACTTACGCCCCTGGCTTGTACTATGTATCCACCTCCAACAACATGTCATTCACATCTCCGCCTGCTTTAGTAATCAGATTTATAAAAAAATTAAGAGGTGAACTTCTTTAAAAATGTAACTTTTGGAAAGAGAAACCTATTCAGAGTATTTATGAGAGCACATTGATATTACAGCGGAATTTCTTGACCATTTCTAATTTCATGCCCATCTAAAAAAAAAAAAACATACATTCACTCGGTATTAGTAGTAAACATGTCTACAAACATCCATAGATCATAGTAAAACAATGTTCTAATGCGTTTAGATAGTAGTAGATCATAGCTATAAAAAATCATGAAATCTGGGATCTTTTTGTGTCATTTTACTGACAGTTTTATATTCTTTATGGATACAGTAATAGAATTTTTTATTTTTACAATTTAGTAACAAGGCTTCAACTTTAATAGCCTATAAAATATTATACAAAGAGCTCTTTACATTGAAGCAAACCCAGTTCCTTCAGAAATCTTGAATACTATTTTGTAATGAAATCACATAGAATAATCAGATATAAAGATGCATTTGTGCATATAAAGTACTCAATTTCTTGGCAGCTCTTAAAGTTCTATATTCTTCTTATTTTTCACTTTTAGCTTCTTTTTGCAATACTGTAGGTCGATATTTTTTTTTTCTCGGTTCAATTACGACTTCGAGATGGTGGTTGATTATATCACTGCCACAAATCAACTGCATAATGAAAGAATTAGAACTAAATTTACATGAAGTTTTCTATTTTCTGATAAAATCCAGAGGCAAAACAAAAAAAAAAAAAAAAAAAAAAAAAAAGAAAAAGAAACACCGTGATAGAGATTACAAGAAAAAATCATCAAAAATAGAAGATTCCTTTTCTTGGCAGTATTGTGTTGTTAGTGAAAAGAATCATCCCTTGCTGCTGTACAGTCCGCGTCGACAACTGTTTCTTCTATAGTAAGGAGGCGACCGAGGCTTGAGTGATGGACTCATGTTGGAGAGTGTACAAAGGCACACCAAGTCGATGGGGCGAGTCAGTATTAGAATATTGTGGTTTCGTACTTGGTGCTAATCCCCCTTTTTGTTTCTTGCCCTGGTTCAACAATCCAAGGCAGATTGGCGAGAGTCTTTTGATCAGGCTGATCTATCTGTAGGAAAGAAGAGTAGAATTTAGGCAGGTGAAGACAGTTTTGATGCATGAGGCTCAAGGAATTCAATCCCATCGGATACCATCAAGGCACCCAAAATCTAGAAAAGTTTCTCTTTATGTTTAGCTGGGGACCAGCTAAGGGTTAAGGCTTTAACCCTTTCCAATCCAATTTGTATCCTGGTTTTCCTAGGGGGCTTACTCTTTTTCTGCCGTTATACAACAGCGCTATATCCTGGCTAAAGCCAGTACTGCATGAGGTGACACGTTGGATAGGCTCCGACAACAGAGAGGCTGGCAATATACAGTAAGAGAACCCCGACGGATGTCTTTCAACTTTGGAGCTGTACAGACGTAAATCATAATGTCTTCAGAGGTCAGACAGTGGATTGGAAAGGGTTAATCAATGCTTCCCAACTAAGGTTACCTGGAACTCTGAGGATTCTTGGAACCTGTGACACTTAACAGTTCGGAAAACAAAATAATCTTTAAGATAGGTCATTAATATTTGATTGGGGGGTCCACTAATTAAGACCGCCCCACAAGCTGCTAACTGAAGAGGCAGCGGCGCTCGGGTGAGTACCATTGCTTCCTCACAGTACACCAGGTACATTGATGTCACATGCCTGAGAAGAGGCCATGATGTTCACCCGAGCAATTAGTTGATCAGTGGGGGTCCCAAGTGGTGGACCCTACCAATCTGGTATTGATGACCTATCCAAAGGATACTCAGATGAGCTCTTCTGCCTCTTTGTTTAGCGATCAGTGGGATCTCAGCACCCAGACCTCCACCAGTCATAGTATCATGTCAGACATTTTCTGAACGTTTAGTTACCCCTTAATGGACAAAATAGGATAAAAGAAGAGGGCATTATCATGGTAAGAAGGTTTATGTTTCTATTTAATATATTCTGAAGGGTTGAAGGTAACCCATAAGGACAGAGAAAGGGCAGGGAGCTTCTGCCACTATCAACCATGAAATAAGTACAAACTATATCCTTGGACTTCATCACAATCATACCCAAATCATGGCACTACTTGCCCACCTGGCTGAGAATCAGTTCTAATTTTTATGGTTTTTCATGCACCCGGATACTTACTGTTGCCTTTCGAATGCTGACTCTAGGTTTTGGAATAGGTTTGGTGGGCTTGCTGTCAAAACTCTCTGGAAGTGTTGAGGAATGTCCTCCTTTCCTCGCCTGTAGTGCAAGCTGATATGCAACTTCAAATGCCTGTCCTAATGTCAAGATGATCTCATATGCTAAATTCTAAGGAGGAAAGAATAGAAAAAAATACAGATTATGGGAAAAACCACATAATAATTTCCCCTTCACAAAAAATTGCTACCTAACTCCTAAAAAAAACCAAACATCCAAACTTGGACAGACCAAGACGGCCACACCACTTCTCTGACTACCTGATGCACACTGTACATTGGTAGTACATCAGTAGCCTAAGACACCACATGCTGTTCTGATTGGCCAGTGCTTATGTGAGCAGCACTAGCCAATCAGAGCAGCATGTAGTATCTTAGACTACCAATACACTACAGTGTGCATCAAGTAGCCAGAGAGATTGGGTGGTTTGCTGGGACCAAAGGGTCGCTTCAACTTAAATGGTCAGATGTGGGTTGAAACTCTTGTACGTAAATAGTCTGGCTAACTTTCTCCTCCTTAAACGGATATCCCCCATCCTGGCTTTACATAGCCGAGATGGGAAACTGCTGCCATGGCTACTGGCTATCCAGCTGAAGACTACAGGAAGAGCTGATCCTTTAGCGCAGCATTGTTTCCATAACTCTCATTGAAATGATGGGGGCTACGGAAAAAGTTAATTCATTGTAGCAATCATAAATGCATCCAATCACTATCCAAAGCCAGTGTTTGATTGGTCGGTCTTACCACTGGGATCCCAACCTATTTTTATTGCTATCCTGACACTGGCCTCATGTAGAAAGAGAAGACCAACATTTCTGCCAGGTACATCTCTGCAGGAGTCTATGGAGAGTGAAAGAAAGAACACTACAGTAAATGGGAACCCTCAACCCTTTTCTCCTAACCAATGGACATCTCAATGATCAGACCCAAACTAACAAAGACATTTTGTTAGATCCTGGATATGGAAAAATGCTTTTTGCTGGTATGCTCTTCAAATCTAATGCAGTAGGCTTACCTAAAGTTCTACACAAATCACCTTAAGACCCTCACACATGGACGTGTCAGATTCGGCATGCAGAATCTGGCTCTGGCCGCGGTCGACGACCCTGCGTATCTGTTGTTTCTTTACTACGGAGGACCGTGGACGCTCACTGTTGGTCGTGTGCAGTAGAGATTAAAAAAAAAATATTTGTATTTCCCGCGCTGTCACTGGGCAATGACTTGGGTACCGGCAGCCTATCCACAATGTCAATTACGGATGGGCCGGGATAGGATGGCTTCCATTGACTGTGCGAAGTCTGCACAAAAATAGGACATGTTGCGATTTCATTACCGCTCGTGCAGATCACAATCGCTATCCTCTCATTTGAGTGGATATGTGAATGTTCTATTTTTTTAATGTGTGCAGAATAGCGCGGATCGTCCACGTGGGTGACGATCGCAGATTCCGCAACTCAAATCCGGTCATGTGAGACCGGCCTCATCCATTGCAGTAGAGAGGAGTTCAAATATATGTTGGGTACCTTGCGTATTGGCGCTTTCAATGCCTAGAAAATTATTTTTTTGTTGTTGTTGGAGGAGTTGGCTTTGCGAACCCCTGGGTAGATAGCAGTACAGAACATGTAGTATTGCACTGTACTATAGAAAGGCGCTACTAAACAGCCAATCAGTGCATGCACTGCTGTAATACAAGTATTTATGAGGGAAATGCGCATGCCGATTGGCTGGATTTTCCAGTAAAGTACTGCAGACCGGACTGTCTGTGAAATTGTATGTTGAGTCTGCTTTCAAGTTACAATAGCTCATTTTACGTTGAAAGTATATCCTGCAGCCACCGTAACTTAAGGGAGCTCTCTCTCTCTCTCTCTCTCTCTCTCTCTCTCTCTCTCTCTCTCTCTATATATATATATATATATATATATATATATATATATATATATATATATATCTCTCTCTATATATATATATATATATATATATTATATTTATATATATATATATATATATATATATATATATGTATAATAGAGATGAGCGAGCATACTCACTGAGGCCTCGGTCACACGGGTGTTTTTTCGCGCGATTTGCGGTTTGCATAACGGATGCGCATCCGCAAATCGCGTGACCGGGGCCGACGATTCGCTGAAAAATCTACACCTAGCAGCGTTTTCAGCTAAACGGCCCAGCGCTGCCCGCTATCCTCTGCCACAGCTGTGGCAGAACGATGTTCGCCCATTGAATTCAATGGAGCCGGCAATACAGCCGGCTCCATTGAAAGCAATGGGCTGCCGGCGAGCGCGGGATGAATTTTCGGAAAGGGCTTAAAAATATAAGCCCTTCCCTGAAAACCATCCTAAAATGTGTAAAAAAAAAAAAAAATTATACTCAACTTTTCCCTGCAGACGGAGTTCAGCCATGTCCAGCCGGGAGTTCTCCTGAGCTGCTCTGTGTAGTATTCAGCAGGCGGGGATTTAAAATCCCCGCCTGCTGAATGGGCTGCCTCTGATTGGTCACAGCCCTCACCAATCAGAGGCAGCTCTCACTCACCTATTCATGAATTCATGAATAGGTGAGTGAGTGCTGCCTCTGATTGGCTGAGCGCCTGCAGAATACTACAGAGAGCAGTTCAGGAGAACTGCCGGCCGGACGCGGCTGAACTCTGGCTGCAGGAGAAAGGTGAGTATACTTTTTTTTTATTTTTACACATTTTCAGGATGGTTTTAAGGGAAGGGCTTATATTTTAAGCCCTTCCCCGAAAATTCATCCAGCGCTTGCCGGCAGCCCATTGCTTTCAATGGAGCCGGCTGTATTGCCGGCTCCATTGACTTCAATGGGAGAATATTGTTCTTCTCTGCCACAGTTGTGGCACAGCTGTGGCAGAGGAGAACAATCTTAGTATATGTTCTCAATGGGGTCGGCGCTGCTGCCGCCAGCCCATTGAGCGCATATACAAGCATTGATTTGCGCAGAACGCAGTTACATGGTGTGTCCTAAAATTATCGCCACATCCACATCAAAAACGGACATGTGACCGATCCCATTGCTTTGCATTGGGTTTATAAATCTGCAGATTGCAAGCGCGTCTGCAAATCGGACCTAAAAACTTCCGTGTGACCGAGGCCTAAGGCAAACTACTCGAGCGAGTAGTGCCTTATGCGAGTACCTGCCCGCTCGTCTCTAAAGATTCGGGTGCCGGCGGGGGGCGGGGAGAGCGGGGAGGAACGGGGGGAGGGGGGAGCTCACTCTCCCCCCCCCCCCCGCTTCCCCCTGCTCACTACCGCAACTCACCGCTCTCCCCCGCCGACACCCGAATCTTTAGAGACGAGCGGGCAGGTACTCGCATAAGGCACTACTCGCTCGAGTAGTTTGCCTTATCAAGTATGCTCACTCATCTCTAATATATATATATATACACATCACATATGAAAAGATCAAATGATCATAAATAATAGCTAAATACTAACCACATCGAAAGCTGTGAAAACATGACAGTAGTGGAGGTTAGATTTCAAGTCTTTTGTGATATATGCAAAGGTAGAGAGGTCTTCAGGATCCTGGGCGGCACATGATATATTGCGGATTTCATGTTCAGCGATGATCGCCTAGGGAAAATAAAACAAAATTCATTTCCTTACATAATCCAGAATCCTTACATATATAATGACACAGGAAAACATATGCCTACAAGATAAAGATTACTCATGCCATCAATATTGGACTCTAGTTGTAGCGTGTGGGTTTAACTATACACCTAGTGATTTCAGGTGGATTCTGTGCTACAAGCTCTAAATGCAGTGGTTGACCATGCATAATAAGGTCGACGGGCTATCTACTGCCAAGAGACCATGACAAGCACAGTGATATCACCAATCCCAGTGTCTGCGCACTGGGGGTCTCAGGCTTGTTTCTGATGATGGCTTACTCAACCACAGACCCTTGCACATGTTCTTCTAAGGACTAGAGAGCTTGGACCTGATTTGTCCCCATTCTTTTCACCCCTTGTAGGAGAGAGTGGCATGACTCTCAGGCTTGTTGGTCACTACCTTCTTGTTCTTTATTCTTCACCTATTACTGGTTTTGTTATGGAGCCACTGTTGCATGCTGGTTCGTACAATGGGGGAAATGTGACTGGCAGAGACGCCCTTACCCACCTTTACTCTCAAGCACCTTTAAATAATGGAGTTGTGGCTGGCCATATACACTAGATTGGCTACTGTATCTTGTCCAACCTACGCATAAACATGTTTATTTCAATAATAAGAAGAGTCTGGTAGCAGCTTATCTATATATTAAAATGCAAGGGCTACTCCTTTAACCCCCCTACTGATTACCCCAAGCTCTGTTCATTCAAAAGGAAAATGATTCTATAGTTTTGGATAAACAGAGCTTGTTCTATTTCATAGGGCTGTAGCTCTGGTTCTATCGTGGGTATAGACACACTTTTGGTCTAATTTTAAAGCCAGGCTTTTTTACTTTAAAACCAGTCTAAAAGCCTGTCTTAGGCTCTGCAGCTACAGCTATCTGGCATGAAAAGAGGAATACTGAATTTACAGCTGTCATGACAGTCTGTGTGCAGAGCAGAGGAGGGTGCAGCAGGGCAGAAGCAGGCAGCAGAGAATGATCTGTGATTCTCCTGTATGTTTGCCTGTCCCAGGGGAGGGTGGCATGGACTTAGCTTCGTCTTAAAGCATAAATATGCTCTGGAGTTGGAATGTGGCATGATGTAAAAAGACTTTTTGTAAAAAAAAAAGTGTTTCTGTTGTGAAAAAGTAATAAGACATATAAAGTTATAGGGTTGGTCCTAGTTATATATTTTTTTAGTGTCCTGTACCGCTAACCAGTTCTCTACTACTCTGCTTATTTGCAGGCTGCAGTCCTGCCAGGTTTATGGGACATCACAGGCAATAACAGCTCAAAGATCGCATCTGTGACGGTTGGGGAAGCCTGTAAATGTAAAATCAGAGGGGAGCTAAAGAAAAATACAACTCGGACCGTCCCTTTAACATAATATTTACACTATATGGTGAATGCTGTAAAAATACGTCCCAAAAATCAATGGTGAAATAGTTTTTTTTTCAATTTGAATGTAACTGTTAGGGCGACTTGATACGGGCATACACGTTTTTGTGCAATGAACAGATCTTTTTTGTGCACATATTGGCTCGTTCTACAGTATTTTTGCTCTCACAGGGTCATTAGTGCAACAGACGAACACATTTAGCCAAATGAATTCCAGATGTGTTCTTTTTTTCACTGAATGGCGCAGCGTGTTGTGCATCCCGTTGTGCATTATCTGTGCATTTGTGCATTCCCCACAGGCGTCTATGGGGACCAGTGGTGCGCAAATGCACACAAAAGTAAAGCATACTGTGTTCGCTTCGTGCGCACACAATGCGTGTGCAAAAAAAGTACATGGTCAGGAACCCATTGTAAGCAATGGGTTCTATTCTCTACATATTGAGTGTGCACATGTAAATTTGCCCGTTAGAACCCCTTAGAGGGTTAAACAGATAATGAGTCGATTCCACCAAAATCCATTTCTCTTCGATCTAATGGCATCAGTACTGCTACAGAACCAATGTACATTTCACCATAGTCTTTGGAGAACTTCGTTGAACATTTATTGACTCGGCTTTCAAATGGGAAAAAGTGGTGATGGGTCAATTTTTAAAGGAGTTGTCCGGAACAACCGAACAAAATTCAATATTACACAAATGTACAATATCAGGAAAATACCTGATAACGATACGTTTCACTTTACCCCTTGTACAATGACTAGAAAATGATGGCCTGCCCTGTTCCATGTTCATCATCTTGGTGCTAAGCTTCCATAATCACAATAAATGCCATTTGTAAGTCTGAATATTCTGCTGATTTGATGCAGCGATTCGACGTCCCAGGAGGGAATATTTCTGTGACTCACAAGCTGCATACACGGCAGGTCTGGAGCTCTGTGTTGTCTACAAGCATTTGTATGCCGCCTGCAGCCAACTCCGTGTGACGCTCCCTCACCTTGAGTGGCTCAGCGAAGCATTTACGCAATGACAAATTATTTCATATTCCCTGTATGCACTAGGCTTGTTTTGATGTTTAACGAAGCGCATTGGAGATCTGTGAACATTATGATAATGCATTTACCTTATTATGAATAATAATATGGTGGCAGCACAGGCTTAATAAAATGGGGTAGATTATATGTGATACAGAATACCCAGGTGGGTGCCAAGATAGCGTTAGAGTAATAAATATGTATCCATTCCATCTTCCATCTTGTATGTTTCAGCCTGTCATATTATATTGTTGGCATTTTCCTTCATAAAAACTTTGCAGATTTTACATCTAGTATAATAGTGCTTGGTCAGAACATCATGTACGTTCCGTACTTTGAGACAGGAGGACCAGACGACACAAACAATGGTGCTATCAGCGCCTATTCTCCATAAGAAGGCCATTTTACAGAATTCTCATGAGAAATAGTTCCATTCGGCCTAAGAAAAGTCCTGCCTGACAACTAAGACGTAAATAAATTATATTTATCACAAGTGAGGCGTGTTCTAGCCTCGTTGCAAAGGTCTTTATATATATACTTCTGCTTGTTAATGGAATAAACAGAAGAACTTATTTGATGAGACTAGGAAAACAAGTGTGGTCATTCTGTTTAGTATTGCATTCTACTGTTATTTTATAAGATATGAAACACCCAAATTATACCTAAAACTGAGATTTTGCTATCAATTGGTGACTGAACTCGGATAATCCGACCAGGCTCTCACTCCAGACCCCAGTGAACAAATCCAATGACTTTCTTTCTTCCGGGAGGGACAGACAGAGCACTCTATAAATAAAAGGTAAGAAACTCCATTTCTTACAAAATTATCTGTCTTCCCCTGAGGCTGTGATTGCCCATCTGCGCTGGAAAAGGAGGGCATAACTGTCATGCTTTGAGACCCGAGTCAAACGAGGCCGCCATTCCCCCTCTGGGACCTGAAAATCAATGAGATCTGCACCTGCAGTTACAAGCGCTGGCCACTACATAGGGGGTCACCGCAGTCACCTGATCAGCTAATCAGCAGCAGGCTCCAGCCGATTAATAGTATTTCCTTGGAAAACCCCTTAAAGTAAATTGATGATAGTGGCCCTGTTTTTCCAATCTCACACCACACTTTTAAATTCTATATGCAGTCCAGAAGATTTGATCATTTGTAATATACCAGATGATGTTAATGCACATTTTGACTCTAGGAAAGAAAAAGAAATCTCACCTTATTAGCAGCATCCATAAACTTCACTCCTTTATAAGAAACTGATAGAATAATTGTTGGAACTTTCTTCATTTGTTCTGTTGATTTCTGAGAATGCAGAAAATTAGGGTTAAATCTTGTAGTAACATGTATTGTGAAATAGATTACATTTCAGATATGGAGATTTACACGCATACTGTATAGCAAGTAGGAGTACGGTAGGTGTACACCAGCCATATTACTCTATCACCAATGCATTGATGACCTGCCTGCTGAAAGAGCTTCAGTACAGTTCCGACGAGCCAAGCTGCTAGACGCGCTGATCTCCGACAGCAGCGGAGAGGTGAGTGTGTGTGTATATATATATATTTTATTTTTTTTTGCACAAGCTAGGGATGATTTTCAGGGAAGGGCTAATATTTAAAGCCCTCCCCGAAAATCACTACAAGAGTTGCTGGCATCCCATTGCTTTCAATGGGGCAGCCGGCAGCAGTGGCGGTCCCATTGAAAGCAATGGGCATGCAGCTTCGTTCACGCGCTGTTTTGCACGCACAAACGTGCATGCAAAACAATGCTTGTGTGAACAAGGCCTTAAAGAGGAACTGCCCTTTTATAATGTACAGAATAAGTGATTCTAAGCATTTTTACAGAGGCTTTTATTAACCTATTTAGTACATTTTTCTTACAAAATTCCTCTTCAGCTATACAGATAGGTGAATATAGTGTTGAGAAATCAATCTTCACCTAACTGTATAGCAGAAGGGGAGTTCCAGCTGTGCCTGCACTGTTCTCTCTAGTGCAGGCACAGTGATTCTATATAACAGGGTTTTAATAAATGTCTTCAATATATTTTATTCATTTTCAATTGCCCTGTGCTCCAAATTTGCCTAATCTGCCAGTGTTTTATTAATGTCCTGCCCCACTTCTGCCGCTCTTCCCCGGTGCTGTCTCAGGAGAAGCCGTTCTGTGCTTCACCCACTCACAGCACCTGTTTCCAGCCAGACCTAATGCACTGTCAGGGACTCGGTGCATCGAGTTGTGACATACAGTACTGTAAATCCGATGCACTGAGTCCCTGACAGTGCCTCGAGTTGGGAGGGGAAAGGACGCTATGAAGGGGAGAAGCTGTCTACAGCACAGAATGGCTTCTCCTTACACAGCGCCAGGTAATAGCAGCAGGAGAGTAATAAAACCAGCCTGAGGGAGAGACAGATCATGGAGGCACAGGAGGATTGAAAATAGATAAAATATAAAGGAGAAATTTCTTAATAAGCTGGTATATGGAAAGAGCTGTGCCTGCACTAGAGAGAACAGTGCTGGAACAGCTGGAGCTCCCTCTTCTGCTATGCAGTTAGGTGAAGATGGATTTCTTAGCACCATCTTCACCTAGCTGCATAGCTGAGGAGGGGCTTTGTAAGAAAAATGTACAGATTAGTCTAATAAAACCTATTGCAAAAATGTTTAGAATTACCTATTTTGTACATTTAAAAAAAAAACCAGCTACTTTTTCAGCTAAAAGAAGAATACATTTTGAATGGTTTAACATAACATTCTGCAACTAGTTATAACCGTCATGTTAACCCTTTCCAATCCAATTTGTATCCTGGTTTTCCTAGGGGGCTTACTCTTTTTCTACCGTTATACAACGGCGCTATCTGCTGGCTAAAGCCAGTACTGCATGAGGTGACACTTTGGATAGGCTCTGACAGCAGAGAGGCTGGCAATATGCAGTAAGAGAACCCTGACGGACGTCTTCCAACATCGGAGCTGTACAGCCTTAAATCATAATGTCTTCAGAGGTCAGACAGTGGATTGGAAAGGGTTAAACTTTGCCGCATCTGTACATCTATAACATGGGAAAATGAGAACAACTTCCTGATTTAGTGAATTAGAAAGAAGGAGAGGTTAGAAGTGTAAATAGCTGAACTCTAAAGAAAAAAGCTCTATTAAGGTACTGAGGATATAAGAGCGCTGGAGGATGCACGAAATATAATTGAAGTCCGTTTCCTGTATCATTATAAAACATATGGTCATGAAGCTATACTCCACCCTGAAGTATAGTGTCTAACATTCTGCAGGGGCTGTGGTTAGAATATATTCATTGCTACCTTTCCCCAGTGGGACACAATCTAATTTTCCAGAGTCAAATATACACGCATGTATTCTATTTTAATGAGAAGCCAATTAACTTACGAGTTCAGTATATTTTTGGAATTTGGGAGGAATAAGGAAATATAAATATGAGCCACACTGTAACACTTTGGGTTGTTTCAGCTTCAGGGGTCGCCATGTTTTCAAAGAGCTGTTGTAATTCTGAGTCCCCAAAAATGTCATAAAACCTGTTTGCACTCTTATTGCTGATGTAGTGCCCACACATAGGATACTACTTGGTCTGTCTCTCTCAACTAAGGACTACTCCTAATTAGAGATGAGCGAGTATACTCGCTAAGGCACATTACTCGAGCGAGTAGTGCCTTAGCCGAGATTCTCCCTGCTCGCCTCTAAAGATTCAGGGGCCGACAGGGGGTGGGGACCGGCGGGGGAGAGCGGGGAGGAACAAAGGAGAGGTCTCTCTCTCCGGCTTTCCCCCCCGCTCCCCGCCACAACTCACCTGTCACCCGCGACAGCCCCCGAATCTTTAGAGACGAGCGGGGAGATACTCGGCTAAGGCACTACTCGCTCGAGTAATGTGCCTTAGCGAGTATACTCGCTCATCTCTAATCCTAATACAATACACCTCCTTGGGTCTTGCTTTACCTCCTAGAAGACTCCAAATGATTCTTGTGACTCCATCTGACTGTTTTAAAAGGGTTGTCTAAGATTAGAAAAACATGGCCAATTACTTCCAATAAGAGATTGTGTTTAGTGAGGGGCAATTATTTGAATAAGCGAGTTAGGAGTGATTGGATGAAGTTTCCAAAAATAATAGGGACTACGTGACAATTAAAGTCAATGGGAATAAAAATTATGTGTTGCCCTGTACACAGGCGTCTAGGTTCACATCTGACTATAGACAACATCTGCCTGCAGTTTGTATGTTCTTTATGTGTTTATTCTTCTTTTTCTTCACCTTCTTCTCGTCCTTTGGAGAGAAAGTTGGAAGAACAAGTGTGGTGGCTTTATGCACTATGGGATAGCTGATTTTTCAGTGATTTGCACCAAAGATTGGATCGGGCTGACCAGATCCGATTCTGGGGAAATCGGCCCGATTTTGCCCACCGGCTGATCATGACGAGCAACCCAAGTTGTATAGCAGCTTAGTTCTATGGAGCTGAGCTGCGCTACCAGTTACAGCCTATTGAAAGGTGTTGTGCTGTTTTTGGAAGAAAGTAGCCATGCTTTTTCAAAACCTGTGCAACCTTTTAAAGTTTCTGCTTTGAATAAGAGACACCCTGTGAGTTCTACTAGGAGATGACTGCAGACACAGACTTTATTAACACTGTCTACAACCCCGTAAGGACAGAGGCCCTTTTTTTTTCATTTTCGTTTTTACCATCCCCTTTTAAAAAATCATAACACTTTTATTTATCCATGGCCATAGCTCTATGAGGCCTTGTTTTTTTCAATGGTAGTATGTAATGTACCATATAATGTACTTAGGAAAAAACTTTTAAAAAAATTCCAGGTGGAGTAAAATGGAACCCCTTGATCCCCACCCATACAAGCCCGGAACTTCTATGACGTAACTGTACGTCATGGAGTGTTAAGGAGATAAGGTTGATCCAAGTCAACAACAGATGAACATTGCATGCTCCCTGCACCAACTACATTTCCTCTGTCTTGGAGAGGACATACAAGCACAGACAGGGTTCATTTTCTTTCTCTCCCAAGCTTCAAAAATTAGAATGACACAAAGTGAGTTAAAATACTACCATAGATAGACTGTAAACATATGGCAAACATATAATAGTGCCATAAAGTGCCCAAATAATACTGTAATGGAGTCTATGACAAAGGTTTGAAATGTCCCATACAGAAAGAAGTTTTACATGTGGGCTATGCCTGTTGAAAAGGTATTGAAAGGCTTGTGGCAATTGCCCTTTACAGTCCATGCTATAATCCAACCTGTATCCACATTAGATAGCTGTCGTACAAACCACTATCTCTTCGGACATAAATATGTGGGTTCATTACATTGAGGACAGTAGAATGAGTTACTGTCAAGTATCCCTGATGATGGCTTATCTACTTGGGCACATCCTTCATGCCTGATCCTATATGGGACTGCTGAGCTGCCCCTATACACATTGGATGATCGGATGATCCCACAGAAATTGGAAGGTCTGGACTACTTTAATCTATAGTGTATGGTCTGCTTTCTATGTATAAACCATTGCCCAAAGCCTCAGTAAGTAGAGTAGCCCAATAGTACCTTGAAAGCAGCGCTTTACTGTCAACCAGGCTGCATGCAAAGGATGGAACTAATGGCAATAGCTCATAATTGAGGGGCTCAATGGAATATTGGCTCATCCCCACTTAAAGCGGTTATCTAGTTGTAAACTATTGATGTTTTACCCAAAGGACAGGTCATCAATAGTAGACCGGAGGGGCTGCATTGCCAGGGACCCCTACCGATATGTGTTCTCTGGGCTAGTGTGCTCAGCGCTGATTTCTACAACAAGCAGACAGTTTTGTTCCCACTGCAGTGACCAGGCTTAGTAATTCAGGCAAAGGTCCCACTGAAATGAATGAGAACTTGGCCTGCAATACCATGTCCTGCCACTGCAGTGAGGATGGAGCTGTCTGCTTCCTGCAGAAATAAGCTCAATTCAGAAGTACACTGACCCACTGAAAATCTGATCGGTAGTTGTCCCGGGTGATGGACCCCATCAATCTACTATTGACGACCTATCCTATGGATAAAACATCAGTAGTTTAAAACTGAACAACCCCATTATCATGATAAATGTGAAAATCTTGCTTTAGAATACATTCAAAGACAGCAGATGATTACTTCTCAATTTCGGGGTTGGAATATGCTGTTCTTGCACTGAGACCCTCAAGCATTGGTCGAGAGAGATACAGATAGTGGCCCATATACTGTCTATAGTGTGTGGATTGTCCCAACCTTCCAAGAAGCAAAGTAGAAGTGGCAAAATCTGAAAATTCGTGACCGACTGTTAATTCGCAACATTAAAAACAGCAAATAAATGCGTTTCGAGGTACAGGACCTCTTCATCAGTACAACAGCTGAAGCAGAGTGCCACTCTTGGCTGTTCAGCAGTGTGTAGAATGCTGCAGTGGAGTCGGAGTAGGTAAGGTGCAGACGTTGGCCACAAATTTGAGGAGTTTACCACTTCTACTTTACCTGTTGGAAGTTTGCACCAATCCACCAGTTGTTTTGGTGTAGCCACTTTGTGTCATTTTAGGCCTGCTTCTAACAACTAGAGATGAGCGAGTATACTCGCTAAGGCACATTACTCGAGCGAGTAGTGCCTTAGCTGAGTATCTCCCCGCTCGTCTCTAAAGATTCGGGGGCCAGCGCGGGTGGCAGGTGAGTTGTGGTGGGGAGTGGGGGGGAGAGAGGGAGAGAGAGATCTCCCTTCCGTTCCTCCCCGCTCTCCCCCGCCGCCGCCCCCCGAATCTTTAGAGACAAGCGGGGATATACTCGGCTAAGGCACTACTCGCTCGAGTAATGTGCCTTAGGGAGTATACTCGCTCATCTCTACTAACACCGCATTTGTCTGGTTGGGCAGCACCTCTGCGCCTTCTTGGCCATAGCAACCTACTCTTTCATCTTCACAGCCTTTATCACATAGGCGCATTAACATCCATTTTGCTCAACCAATTGTTTCCTACAATCACTTTTCCATATACTGTCTATGTCCACCCCTGAGTTGGGCGTACCTCCCAAGTGCCCAATTTGAAGGGACAGACCCTACTTTTGACCCAAGCCCTTCTGTTATTTTCTCCTCCTTAAAGGTCCCTCTTTTTGACCCGAAAAATAAATCTACATTACAAATTCACTAAAAAGCACCATAAAGTATCAATATGAGACCCCAATTTACATATTATTCCATCACATGGTACGATTTGAACTTCTAAAGCCTTAAGTTACACATTGAGAAAGTGGATCTGCCACGTAATGAACCGTAAGCGTCCTTCTGTGACCGTCCAAAAGGTTGGCAGATATGGATTCAGCTACTAGCTGTTGATCAAGCCAGAGGTTTCGGTAGCAGATAATCTGACTTCAGTAATCTCACTGTTAATGCAATGCTCCTCCCCACTATAATTATATCAATTAGTCCTAATTATATTGGTACCCTTTACATCATAACTACAGTAAAAAAAATAAAATCTTCCATTCTCTATGCTGTTTTTTTATTTTTAGCTTTTTAATACCTCTAATTATATGAAATATTCTCCATCCACCACGAATATTACTTAGCGCTAACATAAAAAAAAAATGTAAAAAAAAAAAATGCTAACGAAGAACAAAGACTGAAATCAATGTGTATTCTGAGCGGAGCTCCATCTTTTCTGCACAAGGACTAATCAAGATCATCTTGTCTGAATTAATCTTTTGAAAAGAGAAACAGAGCACTCCGGGGGTCTACATTATGGGATGTCACCTGCCAAAACCTCCAGCGAATCTTGTTTCTATTCAATCTCTGGCTTTAATAAACCCACCGGATGCTTTTTTTCTCAAAGGAGGGAAGAATGAAAGTAATAGTGTACAGCACCATAATGAAAATCAATGTGCTTATAGTGCTTTGATAGAAGAGGGCCCGCGCTTGAACCCCATTTGGGAATTGTCATGAGATACATTGATTTTTTTTTTTCACTCCGGCAGCCAATTGTCTCCATTTCTCAAAGTCATCGGAGTACTGAGATTGCTCTTAACTGTGTATTTATTATGTAATAGAAAGACATCTGTATAATGTAACATTATAATGGGACAGGGCTGTATATAATAGCAGATTCTGCCTTTTTCTTATAGCTATGGATCCCTTTATGCACATACCTGTAAGGAAGAAGAACGGTAGGTGGCCTCAGATTCTACATCTTAGATCCATGGCGTGTGCAACGGGGGTCACACTAAGCTGTACCATTAGGGAATTACATAAATAGTAGCATTTTATCATAATACGGTACTACCACCACCGATACTCTCCTAAGTCTACATAGGCCTTACCGAAGGGTCAGTAAACTAAGGCCAGTGGTGTACAAACCATAAAGGCAGCCCATGCAATGTCACCCCTGAGGAGAGGGAGATCATGCCAGTATGGTCAATGATGGAACACTCTACGGGGATGTGGTTTCCGGAGCTGTTGTACTATTATTTACGCCAAGTGGCCATAGATTTGCAGTCATCGGGTCCATGATCAGGAATTCACGTGATGCAGGTGCAAAAATGTGCCATTATTACGTCTATGTCAAACTTTCCTTAGCGAAGAAGGAAATGGAAAATGTACTCCAGCCATGAAAATTAGATGGGGACATCAGGACTTCCCGTATTTCTAGAGATAAGGAGTGTGCAGAGTCGTAAATTTGCTAAGCCCAGTGGAAAATTTGCAACAGCGCCCTGCAATTATCATGTGCTATTTAGAATACTGGTGTCTTCTTATGTGGCAGAGGGACCTTTGGGCCCCTTCAGGCACTGCAGCCCAAATGCAACTCCTAAACTCTGCATCACCTATAGCCAGTACAGCATTAAAAGGGTTATCCAAGCTTTTAACATTTTTGGCCTACCCTCAGAATAAGCCATCAATATTTGATCGGTGGGAATGCACCGCTCAGTATCCTTGATGATCAGCCAGGGCCGTGGCGCTCATCGGAGCACGCCGCACCTCTTCAGTGATTCCATATGAGCATGTCCGTGCATTACAGGCGTGTGCCTGCAAAGATAGGACATGCGTGCACCATAGTGAATGTACGCATTGTTTTCAATGGAGCAGCGGCTGCTGCCAGCGGCTCCATTGAAAACAATGGTCTGCCGGCTCCCTGCATTGTTTTTAGAGAAGAGCTTTACATATAAGCCCTTCCCTGAAAAACAAAAATTTTAGTGTAAAAAATATAAATAAATAAACGTACCTGTCTGCCGCTGCTATATCCCCCGCGGGGATGAAGAACACACCTGCCGCATGCGGCATTCGGGGAGAGCTGCCTGTGATTGGCTGAGCACCTCAGCCAATCACATTCAGCTCTTTTAGCAACCAGGGATTTTAAATCCCTGCTGCTAATAGATCAGCACCACAGAGCAGGGGACAACAGGAGAAGACACAGCTGTTCCCTGGCAGCTGAAGCAAGGTGAGTATTTATTTTTTTCGTTTTTTACAGCACTTTTACTGGATTTTCAGGGAAGGGCTTATATTTAAAGCTCTTCCCTGAAATCAATTGATGGGGTGCCAGCAGCAGAATCCTCTACCGCAGCTGTTATGTGTGACAGCTGCGGTAGAGAATTGAAGAATTCCTCTACTGCATCTGTCACAGATGTGGGAGATGTAGCAGCAGGGAATTCTTTTTACTAGCGGTGATAAAGGAAACATCTGCCGCATGCGGCAGATGTGTTCTTCATCCCTGCTGAAGACACAGCAGCGGCGGACAGGTAAGTTTATTTATTTTTTTACACAAAAATTTTTGTTTTTCAGGGAAGGGCTTATATGTAAAGCCCTTCCCTGAAAAAGAACCCAGGGGTGCTGGCAGACCATTGAAAACAATGCATGGACCTGCATTCACGCGTGTTTTTGCACGTACATGGGTGCGCAGTTATGTACGCACAAAAACACGCTGCTGTGAAGACACCCTAAAAGAGTGTTAAGGTTTATAATTTTCTTGCTGCAAAAAAAGTTAATGGCCTGAGGGGGCAGGGACATTGGGGAAAGGGGAAGGGTAAATGGGGTGTCCCATTTTAATACCTGTGCCACTTGGGTAATAACACAGCCCTGTCTATAGCCATGTTCTGGGAGCTTGGTGGTGTCAAACAGAACTTAAAAAGGGATGTCATTCTTATCTTTGCTTTGGAGACCCTTGACTTTAATGTATTTTACTGTATATATATATATATATATGATCCAGCACACAATCAGACAGGCCAAGTAAAATGAATGTTATTAGGTTTATAAAAAATAAAAAACAAGAATAAATTTGATTGCCACTGATGAGGGCACTCTGGGCATCAAGGTGGTATAGAATTTAGGGTGCATAAAAAAAACAACTCTGTGTGTGTTTTACTAGAATGGTCTGGCTTTTCTATACCATATATTTTCGGTTTTCTTTTTTATACATGACCTCTGATATTTTATACTCCCTATTTTTTTTTCAGGAAAGAGCTGAAAAAGGTGTGAAGCCAACACAGTTGTCAATCCATGAAAATAGAAATCAGGTCATTCGCTTAACATAAAAAATATTTTCAGCACTTTTTCTACCACAAATCATGAGTTATTGCTAAGCAACCAAAGTGGCTGCAATTCTTAAAAATTTATTTAGATTTGGAGGGAAGTACTTTTATCCAAAATTCTGTCAATCTCAGGTCCAGAGACAATGTGTTACCCTGAAGTTACAACTATTTATATAATATGATAATATGTATGCAGAGGTGGACCGTTCTTCATCTGGGGTTATGCAAATGAATGATGGCAATAGTCCTCTACAGCGCCACCTATTGGAAGGTCAATATTCCATTTTTTAACATGGCTATGGATGTAATCCAAAACTGGGCAAGTATTCAGTTTGCTACCATACATCCCTAACTCTGAACACCCTGGCAAAATGTAGATAGCTTGTTTATACCCCCATGCAACCTTCAAATACATCACTGAATGTAGATTTCTCTACAATTCCTAGCCATTTTAGTAAGGCCTTTGTCAGTATGAGCACCCACCTTATTAGGGTAGTTAGGGTCAATACACATTAAACTTTAATATTTGGTTCTGATATAATGATTTTCGTTCTTTTGACTTTTTGATGAAATTTCAAATTGTTTTCACTAAAGCCCCATTCACATATGTTAGAGGTTCTGTTCGGAGCCTCCAGCACAAGCTCAGTAGAAAAACCTGGATGAAATAGAGCAGCATGCAGTGATATTTTGTCGGGTGGACTGCCGGAACCTGGACAGACCCCATTATAGTCAAGGGGTTCGTTCGGCTCCGGTATATGCCTGATCTGGCAGTTTCGGCATTTTCATTGTTCAACAATGGACCGTCAATCAAGTCTGATGTCACCCATTGAAAGGGAGCGGTTGGGAGCACCCACTTGACACACCGACATGAGCCATACCTAACAATAGCCCATCCAGGCGAAGGCAAGTGAACATGGGGTAAAAAAAAACAGGGATAGAGTCAGAAGGGCTGCGGCTGCAGAGCCATACAGCAATCCCGCTGACTCTACCCCATGGGAGGTTCTTCTTAAGGACATAAGTCTATATGCAAAGTACAGCACAACATATACTGTGTAAGGGACTCACCCTAAAGGGTTAGGTTGATAAGATGGCCTATGCCACAAAAAAATATGCCAAAATCACTACATGCACCAAATATTGCACCACATTTTAGCACATTAGAACTAAGCATGCTCCAAGGACCTTTATTGGTTGGTTTATGCTCTCTCAGAGAGCATCATCAAAGAGAGAGTTGAAGTAGCAAGAGCACAGAGACTGTAAGTGAAGGAAGCTGCTTGGAGAGGATAGTGGGCACTGGACTGAAGGAACGGAGACTGCCTGCTACCAAGAGCCACAAGAGAGCAATGGAGACATCCGACTGTGACAAAGACCAAGGAGAGCCAGAAGCAGCTAAAGACAAGTAGTAGACTCTTGCTCCTGACCCTGGACAAGCATAAGCCAGTAGTAGCTATGATTACCACATGAAAAACTGTAAGTGAGGCTGTTCTTTATTCAAATAGTAGGTGTGCACAATGTTAGGGACGTTGTTAACAGTCAACAGGCCTAAGGCATAGGAAGGCACTACACCAAAGAACTTGGACTACTTAGCAAACTTCCATTGCTCAGTGTTACGGACTTGGATAATGATACATGGGTGAGATACTTCTACTGAGGGTATTCCCCCCTGTATGTCTGATCTACTGTATTGATAATAGTGAAGTGGTAACCATAAAAAAGAAACTGCAACACTCAGTGACCTGAACTTCTGTGACACAAAGGGTTATCGATATTGTTTGGAAGGTATTAAGGTTATTTTGTATTGTGCACAAAGTGATATCCTAGGATTAAAGGCTCATTTACAAAGACAATCTTTCAAATGATTGAAAGAGTGACAGTTCGAGCGATCCTTTTGCATAAAGTACTAATGGACACTAATGCCCATTAGCACTTTATCAGCTTCAGGCTTCATTCATACGAGCGTATGTCAGACGCGCTTTCACAGCTGGCCGATATATGCTGCCCATCTGATGCACTGGCTTACAATGCAACAGTTCAGATGGACGTATTCCAGCAGCATAAAAGCACCCGGACAGCCAAGATAGCGCATACGGTACACATTTCGGTCGAGCGCTTTTACACTGGGCAAGAAGTATAGTTCAGGAAGTATCTTCCCAGCCAGAATATGGCGGCGGCTCCCATAGACTCCTATGAGAGCCTATGGAGCTGCCGGAGAAGGGAAGTGGAAGTGAGTTTAGCAGCGTGACTGTTAAACTGCCACCCCCTTCCCTCCTCCTCTCCGACCCTTGCTGGCTGTTTGCAATGGAAAGGGGCAGAACAGGGCGGGAGCTATTTTCTAAGCTCCTGCTCCTTTCCATTGCTGGCATCTGACAAGGGGCGGAGAGGGGGTGGGAGCTTAGCACACTAGCTCCCGCTCCTCCCCTTGCTGAGAGCCTTCGAGGGGGCGGAAAGGGGGAGGCAGTTTAGCAGAGTCTCCCCCAGCCTGACAGCATTCCGGGCTCGGCGTTTATGCACCGAGCCCGGGTGGTCTGAAATCTGCCGTTTGTGTGCCCGTTCACGCGATTTTTGGTCGCGCTGTGGCCGTGAAGACCAAGAATCACTATGCTTGTGTAAAAAGAGCCCTCATTTGCTTGTAAATGAGCCTACAGCAGCTGTTTGCAAATCCAAGCATGTGGTCTGTACTTTGCATTGTTTGTGCATTGGGCTGCTGCGGGCTGTCAGCTGAATACAATGTAATCAGCTGCGCCCGTGGAGAACACAGCGTGCATTGCCTGCTATCTTTCTCCAGCTAAAGGATTGTTGTTTTTTTTACTCACCTTAAAATCATTGTTAAGCTGAAAATTGAAAGATGAAAGCATTTACATGCAATGATTATCGCTCAAAAGCCATCGTTTGAACGAATTTTGTGAGATAATTGTTGCATAAAATGGGGCATTAGTTAGCAAAACGTTATTTACAGTTTAATTGCTTAATTGTGATTATTCCATCGTAACCTTTCATTCTTTTGTTCTTAAATAAATATTGTACATTTTGGTTACTCCATCTGCTGCATCGTATCCTGAATCCTGCGTCACCATACACCACCCAATCGTACAACACAAAACATAGCATAGTGTTAAATACAAACTTTAGTTGACCCGTAAGAGGAACCTCTACTGCTTACACGCTCCCCTCAGAGGTCAAAGAGCTCGAGGCCAGAACTAAACTAACTATTGTATTAACCCTTTCCAATCCACTGTCTGACGTCTGAAGACATTCTAATTGAAGGCTGTACAGCTCTGATGTCGGAAAACGTCCGGCAGGGTATTCTTACTGTATATTACTGGCTGCTCTGTTGTCGGAGGGGCCTCTCCAGCATGTCCCATACCGCAGTACTGGCTCTAGCCAGCAGACGGCGCCATTGTATAATGGCAGAAAGAGAAATCCCCCTAGAAAACCCTGAATCCAAAATTGGATTGCAAAGGGTTAACTGATCCGAAGCTGATCCATGAATACCGGACTGACCAATGTTATGGCGCATTTCTGAAGGAGAAGGAGCAACATAGGAAGTAGCTTGCTATCGGATACACTTATCTTTCTAGTTCCAGTACAGATTTCCTACACATTTCCTCTAACTTCATCCTCAGTGCAAAGAAAAGCAACTATTTCCCCAGCAACGAAATGCTAGAATAATGAGGAAAATATAAACTGATTTCAACAGTCAAGGAAAATAAGTGCCCCCCTGCAGCTTTATTTTATATTTGCTTTGCACTGATAATTGTGTTAGTTCAGTTCCAAAAAAAGGCAGAAGCGAGAACACAAATCATACTTTTCTGACAAAACCAACAATACTGAAAGAGGTGCAACAAACCTGACTGCGGCTCTATTCAGATGTGTTCATATTATACACAGGAGCGAAATAATTCATGTTGCCGTTGCAAAAACAATTACTTAATAACATTCCAGGAACCTGGATCGTAAAGGAGGTGGGATTATGCAAATGTCCTTTTTTTATGAGGGGTGTTTTATGCATTTTGGAGGCATTGTCTGGCACAATGAGGGAGGAGTTTACAAAACAAACTCTATCCAATAGGTTGTATAATATTCTGGTTGTTCCTAAATTCCTACCGTGTTTCCCCCGAAAATAAGACAGTGTCTTATATTAATTTTTGTTCAAAAAGGTTTAACTTTTTTACATGTATAGCTGCCTGGACACTATTTAAATTGACTTTTTTTAATTAACTGTTAGCAGGGTTTAATTTTGGAGTAGGGCTTATATTTCAAGCATCCTCAAAAAGCCTGAAAAATCATTTTGCATCCTCAAAATTTCTGGAAAATCATGCTATGTCTTATTTTCAGGGTATGTCTTATTTTTAGGGCAACAGGGTACTACATAAAATCATGGCTTTCATATCCCGTTTTGATGAAAGCAAACAAACCTTGAGAAGGTTTATGCAAGGTGGACTAAATAGCTCTGTAGGAAGTATATGTGCTATATAAGTAGTTCTCAATGACACAAGTATCCAAAAATAGTGCTTAAAGGGAAATTCTGGCTTTTTTAACTGATGACTTATCCCATGGATAGGCCATCAGTAGTTGATGGATGGGGGTCTGCCACGCAGGACCCCTGTCCATCAGCTGATCGCCTTCTCCTGACCATGGGAGAAGCAGAAAGTGTAGGAGAAGCGTGGCGCTTCCACGTGACATCAATGGGAAAGAAGCCGGCACTTGCACTTAATGCAGTGACCACTCATAACTACGTCCAGTCTGCTACAATGATAGTGGGCCAGACAATCAGTTGATGGATAGGGGTCCCAAGCGACAGAGCCCTTACATCAACTACTGATGGCCAGAGGACAGGTCATCAGTTAAAAAGGCCCAGAATACCCCTTTAAACTCTCTGGAAAGTTCTTGAAATTTCTTCAAAAACCTATGCATAAAATGATACGTAAAACATGTTTTTTATTTGGCTTATTTACACAACTAAATGAATAAGGTCAAGCAGCAGCAAAAACAATCTTCCTTAGGCCTCATGTCCACGGGGACAGATCCGCAGCGGATCACCTGCACACGTCATCCGCGCCCCATAGGGATGCATTGGACACCCGCAGGTATTTAAATTACTGCGGATGTCATTTTCCCTTGAGGCGCGGATTGTGTGTGCGGGAAAACACCCGCAGCATGTTCCATTTTAGTGCGGGTCTCCTGCAGGGACGGCTCCTGCAGGCTTCTATTGAAGCCTATGGAAGCCGTCCGGATCCGCGGCACACCCACAATTGGATTCCTGCTCTCCTGCTCTCCAGTGCGGGAGTGTGGGAGAGCAGGAGCTCAAAAAAAAGAAAGAGTGCACGGCGCATGCGCACGGCACACTGCTGGCGTGCCGAGGACATCCGCCAGGCCGAAGAAAGAAGATCCGGCCGCGACGGAGGGCAAATCCACAGCGTCCGGACAGGTAAGTAATTCTTCTTTTTAGGCCTCATGTCTGCGGGAAAGGAGGGACCCGCTGCGGGATTCTGCATGAAGAATCCGCGGCGGGCCTGATTTTCCCCATGGACAGGAGGCCTTATGGTTTCCAGGCAGCAACAGAAGATTTTTTTTACACCATATCAAGTAAAAAACAAACTTATGCATTTGTCTATGACAGGTCTTATTTTTAGGACACAAGGTAACTCCTGGACTAGTTTAACCCCTTAAAGGGGTTGTCCCGCGAAACAAAGTGGGTCTATACACTTCTGTATGGCCATATTAATGCACTTTGTAATGTACATTGTGCATTAATTATGAGCCATACAGAAGTTATCAGAAATTTTTCACTTACCTGTTCCGTTGCTAGCGTCCTCGTTTCCATGGAGCCGTCTAATTTTCAGCGTCTAATCGCCAAATTAGACGCGCTTGCGCAGTCCGGGTTTTCTTCTTTTCCCAATGGGGCTCCGTGTAGCTCCGCCCCGTCACGTGCCGATTCCAGCCAATCAGGAGGCTGGAATCGGCAATGGACCGCACAGAAGCCCTGCGGTCCACCGAGGGAGAAGATCCCGGCGGCCATCTTCAGCAGGTAAGTAAGAAGTCACCGGAGCGCTGGGATTCAGGTAAGCGCTGTCCGGTGTTCTTGTTTAACCCCTGCATCGGGTTTGTTGAAAAAAAAAAAACCCCGTTTCGGCACGGGACAACCCCTTTAAGGACATGGCTCTTTCCTCCCCCCACTTTAAAAAAAAATCATAAAATTTTAGTTTTTTCCTCCCCACTTTAAAAAAAATCATAACTCCTTTATTTATCCATCCACGTAGCTGACTGAGGACTTGTTTTTTACAGGACAAGTTCTATTTTTCAATGGTACTACTAAATCTTCCATATAATATACTTAAATACATTTAAGATAATTTTCTACCGCCATAGCTTTTTTATTTTTTCATCGACATATGTGTGTGAGGGCTCGTTTTTTTTTTTTTTGCGGGACATCCCTATAGTTTCTATTGGCACCATTTTGGGTTACATAGAACTTTTTGATTGCTTTTTATTACATTTTTCCTTGGATATAGGGTGACCAAAAAGTCAAAACCTGACATTCACCATACGGGGTAAATAATGCAGTACTTTGATACATCGTACTTTTATGAACACATCGATACCAAATATGATACCATTTTTTTTTTTAATTAGATGTTTTATTTATTATAAATATGGCAATAGGTTTTTTTTAACCTTTATTACCTTTTATTTTATTTTAATAATTAATAAAACATTTTTAAATTAATTTTTAATTATTTTTTTTTAGCCCTCATAAGGGACAAGAATTTGCAATGGTGTGATCGCTCCTGCAGTATGATGTAATGCCATTGCATTACATTATACTGCGATCTGAAACTCAATCTATCAAGCCACGCCACAGATATGGCTTGATAGGCAATCTACTATGGCAGCCCTAGGGGCTTTCAGAAGGTAGATTTTGAAGCATTGTGGGGGGGCCGTTCGGGACCTCTGAGCATCAATCAGGGCATTTAAATGCCACTGTTAGAATTGACATTGATCGGTGGCATTTAAAGGGTTAACAGCTCCGATCAGTGGCGCTGCTGATCAGAGCTGTTGCGGGAGGGGTTTTCATCTCTAAGAAACAGCTGGCACCCGCATTGTATTGCGCAGGATTGACCCCCGATCCTCCTCCATATGTACCCCAAACCGCCAGGACATAAATGTATGCCTTGTAGCGTAAAGGTTTAAAAAGCTCCTAACGTCTACAGGAATTTGTAAATCAGAGGATATTGTCCAAAAGATACATTTAAAGGGGTTGTCCCATGCCGAAACGGGTTGTTTTTTTTTCAATAGCCCCCCCGTTCGGCGCGAGACAAACCCGATGCAGGGGTTTAAAAAAAAAAAACGGATAGTACTTACCCGAATCCCCGCGCTCCGGTGACTTCTTACTTACCTTGCGAAGATGGCCGCCGGGATCTTCACCCACGGTAGACCGCAGGTCTTCTCCCATGGTGCACCGTGGGCTCTGTGCGTTCCATTGCCGATTCCAGCCTCCTGATTGGCTGGAATCGGCACACGTGACGGGGCGGAGCTACGAGGAGCAGCTCTTCGGCACGAGCAGCCCCATTCAGAAGAAAGAAGACCGGACTGCGCAAGCGCGTCTAATCGGGCGATTAGACGCTGAAATTAGACGGCTCCATGGAGACGAGGACGCCAGCAACGGAACAGGTAAGTGAATAACTTCTGTATGGCTCATAATTAATGCACGATGTACATTACAAAGTGCATTAATATGGCCATACAGAAGTGCTTAACCCCACTTGATTTTGCGGGACAACCCCTTTAAGTGAGAAATGTATGATCACTGTAGGCTCCAACATTGGAAATCTCATGGTGACTAGAATGGGGGTATCAAGTTCCCTGTTCCTCTCTATGGCACAACCACATTGAACAGTTTGAATAGAGTAGTGGCTGTACATGCACCACGCCGCTCGTCTCTAATTCTATGGATTGAACAAAAACAATGGACAGTGACTATGGGGGTCCCAGCAGTGAGGGTCCCAGTGATAGTACATTTATCACACAAAAATCTATGAATATGAATTATAAATCCTTGTTCTACAGTACCCATACAAATCTATGGGCATGTACAGTACTTATATTGGCCTCTGCTTTCCTACAGAGCTATATGGTGGAATCTGAGAAAAAAGGTTCCTTCACATGCCATATGGAGGGATTCTCAGCATTGCTTCTAGAAGATAATACAATGCTGTATGGAGGCACCATAAGATGGCATGAAGTATACCTACAGCTCAGTAATATAGAACCTTAAAGGGGTATTCCAATCTTGGCCATTTCATAGCTGAGATGAGAAACTGCTGCCATGGCTATTAGCCAACTGGCCGGCGCGGGTAGAAAGAGACAAGTGCTTAGCGCGGTGCTGTTTCCACAGCACTATAGAAACAGTGTTGCACTAAGTGCTGTCCAACAGGTGATCAGAACAAAGCTTCTGAGTTCTACCTTCTTGGCAATGAAAAGCCAAGATGGGAATACCCCTTTACGAACTTTATGGCCCAGTGTATAAGCTCTTACATATGATATTGCATGAGGCCTTAAGGGGTGTTCCCATATTGACAAAAAAAAGGCAAAGATGAGAACACTGCTGATTGTGAGGTGGCTGGGATGATAGAAACAGCCAAGCTTGGCCGAGCTATGTGGCTTCCGTAACTCGTATAGAAGTCAAAGGGAGTTATGCAAACAGGGTAGTACAAAAAGCTGTGCTGTTTTCACAGTTAGACTGTGTAAAGCAATGTGGAATAAGTTGGTGATATACAAATAAGGATTATCATTATTAGAACTTCCATTGACTTCTATGTGCCTATTTTCGCCTTCCAAACTACCTCTGGCCACTGCAACCAGGGTGATCGAGGACAGAGGGGGTCCTAACTCATACTAGGTGCAGGTCCCAGAGGCAAGACTCACACCTATCAAAGGTTTATGGCCAGAGATGAGCGAGTATACTCGCTAAGGCACATTACTCGAGCGAGTAGTGCGTTAGCCGAATATCTGCCCGCTCGTCTCTAAAGATTCGGGGGCCGGAGCGGTTGACAGGTGAGTTGCGGCGGGGAGAGAGGGAGAGAGAGATCTCCCCTCCGTTCCTCCCCGCTCTCCCCCGCCGCTCCCCACCCCCCGCCGGCCCCCGAATCTTTAGAGACGAGCGGGGAGATACTCGGCTAAGGCACTACTCGCTCGAGTAATGTGCCTTAGCGAGTATACTCGCTCATCTCTATTTATGGCATATCCTGGGGATCGACCATGTGTAGTGAGTACAAGCAGTTTGCAGTGCTTAGTTGCTAGACTTATATAATTGCCATTAGCATGCTCAATGGGGCAATAAACTACAAACATGAGTCCACATGTCCAAAGCACATCATTTAAGAACAGAATGGCTTGGTAAAGTCCAACTAAAATAATTGGCAGGTCAAATTTTAAATACAAAATATATAATCAAAAATTAAAAAATTAGTAATAAAAATGTCTATTAAAAATCTGAATTACACGGCAAAATCATATAATTTGTAATTACCTACCCTCATTTTCGAGCAGGCATCTTGTGTTGACTCTGTTCCTCTCAATTCCTTTATCAGCATTGATCCTAAATACTAAAAAAGAAACAAATTTAGATGGATGATGAAAACACCAACAGAACATATAATGGAATTGTCCGTGGAAGACAGAGTGCTAGCACGTCTATAAATTTCGAAAAATAAATATGGTGAATGGAATGACGCAATCACTGGAGAAAATCCAACTAACGACAAGAACACTTAAAAAAATATTTAAATACAACATCTCACATCACGTTGTAGTTACAAAATATCGATCAACCCCGCCAGTCAGCAAGTCAACTGCAGCACAAAACCAAATCTATTGATAGTTTCCTTGCTCCATCCAAATTATTATGCAGGGGAAAGATATATGAGGGGAGATTTATCAAATTAAAAAGACAAAAAAATCCAAAACTACTACAACCAAAAACAGTGGGGTGATCCATGATGACCAATCAGATACCAGCAGTCATTTTTTTTAATGGTAAGTTGCAAATGAAAGCAGTGACCTTATTGGTAACCATGGAAAACTTTCCATTTTTTTGTTTGCACTAGTTTTTATAAATCTCCCCCATTATGTAGTTTACAGAACTGACATACGGATATGTCATAAGTGAAGAGGAAAGACCAGTCACTAAAGTTATGTTATCAGCTAACACTAGCTAGTGATTGTGGCAAAATGCCCTAATATATACTGTATGAGCTAGATACAATTTGTATTACTGTACAATTCATTGCCACAATTCATTTTCCAAATGTTAACCCCATTTGTGTAACATATAATATTAAAGTAGTTGTCAAATTAAATGGATAATTATGAAATCATATGGTACAGCGATGGGGTCTGCATTCATCCCTTCTGGAGATTATGGAGATTATGTTCATATGAGAACAGATAACATAAAATAATGCCCATCAGCTTTGACAAAACTGCTGTACCTGGGGTCAATCTTAACAAGACATCTTCTGATTTTTTTTTTTTCAGTTTTACCTAACACGTAACAAAGTGAAGTAAATATAAGTGCACTATATACCTTTATCATCTCAGACCAGGAACACTGGGGGTGAGCAACGGGTTTTAATATGGGTCCATACTTTCCCCCAAATGGCATGCTCTAAACAAAGAAAAACATACTAGACATTTTCTGAAACTAGACAAACAAAGGAATCCTTCTTTTGATGGATCAAACAAAATTTGTGTAAAAAAATTACAATTACCCTAGAGAAAAAGCCTTAAAGCATCTTGCCCCTAACCAAGATTAACATGCAGTTTCAATCGTGTACTATTACTGTCCCACGCTGATGGATAAGACCATTTCACAGGCTGACAAATTAGAAATTGCAAAATGGCTGCTGTTCGGTTGGAATTTTTTAATTTTACTCATAATTAATTTTTTAGGTTAAGATATGGAGGGGCAGTGCTTTAAAGAATACAATTTTTCTTACTCAAGTAAAAAATAAACAAAGGAGATTTTCCTTTTATTTCTCTGGATCTTAACTGTAGTTTTTTTTTATTAAATTTATATAACAGTGCTAATGGAATCGACATTTTTTATTGGTCCGGCCTGAACAGCCAATTTTAGCAAGTTTTCAATCTTCCAGAGAAATAAGTTGGTGGTTAGGCTGACCCATCACAGCTGAGAATCCAAGCAGTGAAAGGTGTCAAAGCAAGAACTTCACCCCGTTTTGTTTTTTAAAAAATATTCATGCCTTTTCTAAAACCCACATGGGTTTTTGTGTGTCTAGGTGAAAATGGTGATCTTCAGTGCATAATATAAATGTGACGTGGGTAAAATGGTTTTCACATTGAAGTCACATTCCTTTTTTGTCATTGCCAGATGAAATAAAATTGAGAGGAGGGTTAAATACTAAGTATGGGAATAAGATTTAATAAAAGACAAACTCTTAGAGAATTTGAATTGTCTAGGGGTCCTTGGGTTATCTCATTGTACTAACCTTCCCGGTTCACTAGTTATGGGATTACGGCAATGTCGTAAAGCAATGTGGTCATCAATCATCATGATGTAGCCCATTGGGGAGTTTTTATGAAGACTGGTGAAGGATAAATGAGATGTAACCCATAGCAGTCATTGAAATGATTACTGAAATTCAGCTTGAATTGCGAAGGTCTATGGATTACAACTTCTTTTGCCATTGAGCATCAGTATTCATAAAAGCTCAGGCTGTGTTAATGAATACCCAGCAGCTTGTGCTCCATTCCAAGAGTATAAAGAATGCAAAGGTTCTCAGTTCAAGCAGGGATGCATTGGCACTGTTGGTGCCTTCCCAGAATGAACCCAATGAGAATGACCCTTGAGGGTGAAGATCTGAAGGAGGTAATATGCATAACAGGGGATGGGAACAAGGAATCTGTAGGAGTAAAGGAACTGAAGGATCACATAAGGAAGAGGAAAGTGAGGTTGGGTAACCAGAGTCCTGGACAGGAGAAGTCTAAAGATAAAGTGCCTGAAATCTTAAATATTACTTTTGTACAAAATGAGATAAAGAGAAGAAATAAACAGGATTGATACACAAGGATCCATATCAAAATTAATACTAATATGGATCCATCGAATAAACCACGCTTGACCTCTATATTACTCTTTTTTTTTAAGTCTAAAAAGTCCAAAATTTTGTGCTGCTGATTGATTTTTTAACAGATATGTTGTTGAAGTTCTGTTTTTCTGATGCATAGAGAACGGAAGCTCCAACAGCTATACAAATATGTTATAAAATGTAGCAGCGCAAATGTAAACAAATAGGCGGACTTTCACCCATAAAGTGGGGCTACCATGTTGTAAACCAGACAAATAATCATTAGAGTACAGTCTTTCCACTTACTAGTGAATAGTACTTCCTAAGTGTTTAGTTGAAAACCAGTTATCTAATGAGATTCAACCAATATTGGTTCAATATGGCTGCCTTTACTGTCGGTACTCAACAGATGATCTCCTATCCATCTCGAAGACTTATTAAAGATCATTAGTGAATGTGTTCTTGTCAATGGTCAAAGATATAGATACTATGTAGCATACACAACCATAGATGAGCATCTTTCATAGAACATGTCATTGACCTCGCCCAAACCTATGCTCGTTCTCTGCATGACAACTTCCATTTGTCAATTCTCTAGAAATATCCACCTTTGTTATAAGGAAAAAAAATCATCATGTTAGAAATTTGCCATTTTGATCCAAGACCAAGATAATTGGTGAGACCTTAAATCCCTCTTCATGGTGTCAGCATCTTCTCTAGGTTGTCTTCTCGAAAGAGTGTACTACATTACTGCAATAGAATTATTATTACTTAATACATCTATGGCAAGACCATACACTGTGGTGGGGCATGAAAATCAAAGCTGGATATCTTTGTCACCCCCCTTCAATGCAAAATCTGAGCTACATTTGAGTCTTCTTAAGCTCCAAGGCTTGGGTGTAATGCTACCTGAGTTATTCTGTTCCTTACCATTGCCCAACCTGCTGCCTTAGGCATCATCTTCCAAAATTGTCACGGAGTGCTCATGCCACAGTTCTGGTGCAACTGTAAGGAATGTGGTCACTAGCCAGGCTCCTCTGAGCTACATTTGAGTCTTCTTAAGCTCCAAGGCTTGGGTGCAATGCTACCTGAGCTATTCTGTTCCTTACCATAGCCCAACCTGCTGCCTTAGGCATCATCTTCCAAAATTGTCATGGAGTGCTCATGCCACAGTTCTGGTGCAACTGTAAGGAATGTGGTCACTAGCCAGGCTCCTCTGAGCTACATTTGAGTCTTCTTAAGCTCCAAGGCTTGGGTGTAATGCTACCTGAGCTATTCTGTTCCTTACCATAGCCCAACCTGCTGCCTTAGGCATCATCTTCCAAAATTGTCATGGAGTGCTCATGCCACAGTTCCGGTGCAACTGTAAGGAATGTGGTCACTAGCCAGGCTCCTAGAGGTTTACTTTGAGATAATCATGAGGGCATCTACTCAACCCACCACTAATATTTCCCACCCATCACCATCCCAACCATACTATACATGCACTGGGTCAATTACAAATCAGTTTTGAAGGTGAACATAAGTCATGCTTTAAGATATTGGGTGTTTCTGTCCTCATCGTTCTGCTCGAAGGGGCGGTCAGGAGAATTTTGACTGCAGCTTCTGAATGAATCGAGACAGAATCCCTTACAATACAAGTAAACTGATTATTGAAGCTGCACTCGAACTTCAGGAAAACGAAAGGGTTACTTGAGCTGGAGCTAAAAATATGCTTTAATTCCACATATCCATAATCTGATATATTCATACTGGTGCAGCGTAACCATTAAAGATAAGATTACAGGAAACCAAAACTGCATAGAGTGGCATTATTCCAGCCGGCAGGGTCAGACGGAAACATTAAGTGAAGAAGGGACCTGGACGCCCAATTTCCGCGTGCTACAATCCCCTAATTATCCAAATGGACATTCGTGTCTTCTGTTTCTTTCTTAAGAGAGTGCATCATTGACATTTAAGAATGAGCGCATTCATTGGCTCTGAAAGCCTATTTATTTTCGGGAAATGCATCTGCAGCTGCGGAAAAGAGCAGTCTGTAAAATAATTAGGTCACTTCTTTATGAAAACACACAACGTCGTGTGAAGACATCGCTGACTGAGCTCATGGGATCTTCACCAGGACAGACAATACTTGGGAGATGTACAATAGAGTCGGATCTTCATTAAGAAGACTTTCAGCTGCCCCAGACAGTCTTTAAGATGAGAGAGCACATCTGTTCAACATCTCTTCTCTGACTAGCTCCTGTAAAGCCCTAGACGTGCTGAGAGTTATAGTTCAGGTAGTCCTTAGTCAGTGAAGCGATGCTCCTCCTTTGCAGCAACTTTAGTCACATCAAAAAACAGTATAAAGTCATCTGTAGTTATCTAATGATGACGCTGAGATTGCACGAATGCCACCTCGATTCTGCTGACGACACCTACGGATTAATGACAGGGAGGATGAAATTCCCAGCCACCTTGCAGGGATATTTTTAGATAATTTCTGCTTGTATATGGAAAAGTTCTTATAATAATGCGATTAGAGAACTGTTTATTTTATTCATATAGCTTATACAGGATGTAGTCAGATGATCCAGCGCTATATCTCAGTTCTGGTGTCTTATATTGAACTTACAATAGTTTACTTAAGGCCTCGGTCACACGGGCGTTTTTTCGCGCGATTTGCGGATCGCATGACGATGCGCATCCGCAAATCGCGTGACCGGGGCCGACGATTCGCCAAAAAATCTACAGCTAGCAGCGTTTTCGGCGAAACGGGCCAGCGCTGCCCGCTATCCTCTGCCACAGCTGTGGCAGAGGAGAACGATGTTCGCCCATTGAATTCAATGGAGCCGGCAATACAGCCGCCTCCATTGAAAGCAATGGGCTGCCGGCGAGCGCGGCATGAATTTTCGGGAAGGGCTTAAAAATATAAGCCCTTTCCTTAAAACCATCCGAAAATGTGTAAAAAAAAAAAAAAAAGGATACTCACCTTTTCCCTGCAGACGGAGTTCAGCCGTGTCCAGCCGGCAGTTCTCCTGAACTGCTCTGTGTAGTATTCAGCAGGCGGGGATTTAAAATCCCCGCCTGCTGAATGGGCTGCCTCTGATTGGTCACAGCCCTCACCAATCAGAGGCAGCTCTCACTCACCCATTCATGAATTCATGAATGGGTGAGTGAGTGCTGCCTCTGATTGGCTGAGCACAGGGACCAATCAGAGGCAGCTCTCAGCTGTCATTCAATAGCTGAGAGCCCGCCTGCTGAATACTACACAGAGCAGTTCAGGAAAACTGCCGGCCAGACGCGGCTGAACTCCGGCTGCAAGGAAAAGGTGAATATACTTTTTTTTTTTTTACACATTTTAGGATGGTTTTCAGGGAAGGGTTTATATTTTAAGCCCTTCCCCGAAAATTCATGCCGCGCTCGCCGTCAGCTCATTGCTTTCAGTGGAGCCGGCTATATTGCCGGCTCCATTGAATTCAATGGGCGAACATCGTTCTTCTCTGCCACAGCTATTACAGCTGTGCCAGAGGAGAGCGATCTTTATAGTATATGTTCTCAATGGGGTCGGCGCTGCTGCCGCCAGCCCCATTGAGCGCATATATAGAACACAAGGAATTGCAGAATGCAGATAGGCGCGTTCTGCGAATCGTTGTGTCCTATAATTTATCGCACATCCGCATAAAAAGCGGACATGTGACCGATCCCATTGCGAAGCATTGGGTCTATATATGTGCGGATCGCATGCGCATGCGCAAATCGTGCGAAAAAACGCCCGTCTGACCGAGGCCTGAGTTGGAAGGTCAGGATGGTATGGAGCATGGGCTCCTGGGGGCCCCGGAACATGAATTTTAATTCTGTGTTGTGGCCCCTGTAAGGGAGTGTAAAACCCAATTTCAAAGTTGAAGAGTAGCAAGCGAGAAGCAGAAATCCACTTTCCGCTGCTATGAGAAAAGTAAGGAAATATATGTTCTGGTAGTATGACCTATGTGAAGGAGGCCCAACATGGATCAGTACCTTAAACTCCTGCAGATGACAGTGGATGACTGGTTGGATGATCTGCCCCCATTCTTGCAGAAGAAGGCTATTTCAAGTATGCATTTGCATAGGCCATACTACCAGAACTTACGCTTCCTTACTTCAGTCATAGCAGCGGTCCTACAAGACGTCCTAGCACATCCATGCCTTTCTATTCAAGTTTGCTATTTTTATTTCAATATTGGACACCGGCATTGAGATGTAGCACTGGATCACTCTTTTCGACTGCATCATGTATAGTACCAACATATTCTGCAGTGCTGTTTGAAGATCAGCATCTACAGTTGCACGACGAAGTAATGAATCCTTGGGAACTACTGGGTTTCTGCATTGGTTACTAAAACATGTGGTTCTAGATGCCATGATGCCAGAGGTTCAGAACAGAGATGCTGCAGCCTCTGATTTGCTGCAGAGTTCAGATGACTTCACATGGTGCCATGTTCTATAACAATCACCAGGAGGATGGCGGGGCAATAGCACTGGATCCTCCCAGCTACACATGGGTAAGCACTGCTCTTTTTATTTTAAGACAGTTACAGCTATAGCTGCAATGTCATCTGGTAACCAGACAACCCCTTTAATAACTTTTCCAAGAGCTAATTGACAAAAAAGGTGTTTCAACTAAAGAGCAAAGATTGAAAGTGTGAGTTTCACAGGTGCTTTGCACAATAAATAAAGGCACACAAGGCCTGGTTACTCACAAATCTGAAGAAATACTGCTTAGTGTGAACAATCTCTCGTGCTAACTTCTTTCGGAAGACCTCAGAAGACGTGTTACAGAGGCACATTAAGTTGGAAAAGGCAATAAAAGTTAAAGACCTGGGTGTACATCAATCCACGGTAAGACAAATTATCTACAAATGGAGAAAATTCAGGACTGTTGCTACTCTTCCTAGGAGTGGACACCCTGTTAAGACCACTCAAAGAGTACAAGGGAAAAACCTGAAAGAGGTGAGAAAGAAACCTAGAGGAAGAGCAAATGACATAAAGAAGACTCTATAAACTGCATAAACGTCTACTCATGTGTCCCCTGTTAGAAAAACATTGAACAAAAATGGGGTTCATGGAAGGACTCTACGAAGAAAGCTGCTTCTGTCCAAAAATACATTGTGGCCTGTTTCAAATTTGCCAGGGACAACCTGGAAAAAACACAACTAGAGATGAGCGAGTATACTCGCTAAGGCACATTACTTGAGCGAGTAGGGCCTTAGCCGAGTATCTCCCCGCTCATCTCTAAAGATTCGGGGGGCGGCGAGCGGCCGGGGAGGAATGGAGGGGAGATCTCTCTCTCCCTCTCTCCCCCAGTTCCCCGACACAACTCACCTGTCACCCGCGGCGGCCCCCGAATCATTAGAGACGAGCGGGGAGATACTCGGATAAGGCACTACTCGCTCGAGTAATGTGCCTTTGTGAGTATACTCGCTCATCTCTAAACACAACGCTTCTGAGAACAAAGTTTTATGGGGAAATAAGACAAACATGGAACTTTTAAGCACAAATGCACAACACTGCAGAAAAAAAGAACACTGCCCACCAAAAGCTCATCCCAACTGTTAACACACAGGAGCTGTGTTATAGATAAAGGCCTTGGTGAGACAAGCCCTTTAACCTTTGCTTAACCTAATCTTAGCCCTTACTTAACAACCAGCCATATTTTATTAGTAATCAGTGCAGAGATCCAGGTAATTCTACAACGAATTAAAACTAAAAGTATGTTTTTAACATGAGGGAGGTAATTGAAATATTCAGAGGAAACCTACCCAAACATGGTGAGAACATACAGACTCTATAGTATGTAGATGTTGGCCTTAATTTGATTTGAACCCAGAATCACAATGAAGGTTTTCCTCTGACAATGCCATCCACTGTGTATTACTTGGTTGCTTATTCATTTGAATGGGCACTGGGTAATACGAAATTTCTCCTGCAGTGGACACTGTGGAAGAAATGTGTGGCCAGCTGTAAGGTGCTAACAGTTTTTTTGCTGGTGGTTTTGGAAGCCAGACTCATAGAGAACCAAGGGGCATAGCTAGGAACAGAGCAGGCTGGGCATGTGCCCCGGGTGCAGTCACGGCTGAGATGGTGGGAGCCTAACAATTTAAGCTCCCTACTATTTTCCTGGAACGGAGCTGGTTCTGCAAGAAAATTACAATACAGTTTTGGATAAATTGAGCTTGTTCTAATTCAAACGGCTATAGCTCCAGTTCTATCAGAGCTACTGACAATGCTTTTGATATCATTTTAAAGCCAGGATTCTTGGTGTTAAATTTACATTAAAAGAATGTTTGTAGCACCTATAAAATTGAAGGTATTTGAAGTGAAGTCAGGAATATTGAGTCAAGTCTGTGCAGAGCAAAGGGGTGGGGTGGCAGTAGTGAACCATCAGTGATTTTCCTGTCTGTCCCAGGGAAAGGGTGACATGGACCTTTCCTTCATGATACCACCCCACTCCCAGGTGATGGTGGCGCAAAACAAATTTTTTGTCCGGGGAGGAGGGAAAGCCTAGCTATAACTTTAGTGTACCTGTCACCACCATTTCAGACCCCAAAACGAACTTCAATGGCTGGAAGAGACTAAAAAAGATCACTTCTAATGGCATCTTTTTTTGTAATAAGCCCATGTATCTCCACAATTAGGTTTTAAAGTTATCCCATGCCGATTATTGAACTGCTGAGCAAACTACATCCTCTTTATCTTCATAGACAGGGATTCCTGTGTAATCGGAGATGCCTCAAGTTGTCTATCAAGAGAAAAGGGACATGACTAGCTCAGTGGCTCATGAATTAGCATGACTCCTCTTGGCCAGATGACTCTTCTCTGCTCATTTGCATATGGCAGTACATAACATTGAAACCTGATTGTAGGGCTACATTGGCTCATTACGAAAAGAGACAGCGCAAGAAGTGGTTGATATTTTATGCCCTGCGACCACTGAACTTAGTTTTGGGGGTGATATGGTAGTAACAGGTTCCCTTACCAGTACTTTTATGGCATTCACCATGTGATGTAAATATTATGTTAGAGGTTTTATTACGTATTACAACTTTTGCACAATATAAACATTTTTTTATATGCAAAAATACATTTTGTGGCACAGAATTCCAGAACCAGAGCATTATTTTCAGTTGACAGAGTTTTACGAAGGGTTGTTTTCTGTCGGGCGATATGTAGTTTTTATTGGTACTATTTTGAGGTATACACGATTTTTTATTTCTGTTTTGGAGACTTTATTTACCCAGCACAGTAAATTCTGTAAAAAAAAAAAAAAAGTAATGCAATATTTTATAGTACGGGTTGCAACAGATGTGGCCATAATAATTATGTGTAGTTTTTTTTAATATATATTTTCACTATTTAAAGCATTTAACTTTACTTTTTTCTGTAAAAATATTTAGATGTCACAGTCACCAATGGCTGCAGCATCGGCACAGTGATTAGATGAGCAAGTTCTCGCCATTCCCCTCCTTTCTTGGAGAAAACCCTATATATGACAATCAGAGAGCAATATATGTTATCTGGTTGATGAAGGGCAATAACATGAAGATAAATTCACATCATCCCTTCCCTGGAACAGGTGGATAGACAGGAAGACACAGGTCTTCTCTGCTGCCATTGGTCTTCCCTTCCTTTTCTCTGCACATACACTAAATACAACAGTCTTAGTTTCTTTACCATTTGCTCAAGATATTTCAACAAGAATAGAATAAAGGAGCCAATTACAATTGTCACACTCGCTACAAGAGAATCCGTTACGCCGTATGAATCGTTTGCATGGAAATAACTTTCTATTTCTCTCACAGAGGACAATGATCTGTAGGACTGAACACTGTACACCCAGCTCCACGTTGCTCCATGAAATACCTCCCTGCTGCCCCACTTGTCAAGCACATTTCCTAACACTTTCGTGCTCATAGCCCTCTCCTCTCTCTTCCCAACCCCTCTTAGAGACACAATACTCTGAGCAAGCTTTCAAGGTAACAGACACGGTAAACAAAATGGAACCCACCCCCCTTCCTTTTTCATTCACTGCAAAAAAACAGATATTTTAAAAACTATTAAGTGATGAGCAAAGTATATTAAAATGTTGAAGAATGTTATGCAATGACTGGAGCAGATTTAAAAAACAAAAAAAATTAAAAACACCTTAAAGTGGTTGTTTAATTATAAAAATAGAATGTTACCGGCTAGCTCTATGGGTTAAAACAAAAGAAGAGTGCATATTTACCTGTCTTTAGCCTTCCATGGCACAGCTGAGTGTCTCCTATGGCTCCATACCGAACAACCAATGCAGAGGTACTCCGGTGGTCAGCAGGTGACTGTTGTGGCCAATCGAAAGCCGTAGCATCACTGTTCTGAACTCCTGGGATCGTGGCACCCAGGAAGTGAGCGCCATTGCCAGCAGTTCGGATGGCACCGGGAGCTGTTCAACTGTGTCCCAAGGGCCGAATATAGGTGAGCATGCCCTTGTTTCTTGTTTTAACCCATGGCCAGCTGTTAAACGTTTTTTTTTTGCAATCATACAACCCATTTAAATTTGTGTCGCTGTTTTCACAATTCATTGTATTTATATTATTTTTTAACATGTGTTTAATTATTTTTGCCTTATTCATAATACGTATTAACCCCTTACTTTAATGCCTAATAGTAGCATCTATCTCCAAGGTTTCGTCTGGCTGGAAAATGCAACATGCATTAAATATTTTAAATATACAGGGTTATTACAAATGACCTTCCTGATTTGAAACCCTCATAACTCCCCTTTTAATGACACTCAGATACAGAAAGTTGATATAAATGGAAACAGAAATTCATTTTGTACAAATTCATGTTGTACAACATCAAAAAACTTTTTCACATCAGATGATCAATCTGAGCCGTCTTTGTGACTCCACACATGAAGTTGAAGTCAAGTTCCTGCCATACATGTTGTAGATAGTCTACAACATGTATGGCAGGAACTTGACTACAGCTCCATGTGTGGAGTGACGAAGACGGCTCACATTGATCACCTCTGATGTGGAAAGGTTTTTTGATGTTGTACAACATGAATTTGTACAAACTGACTGATGCAATGGCTTCTGGGATGCCGCAGATCATGGTGGACGGTAAGGGGGGCATGTAGACTCTAATACTCCCCCAGAAAAAAACAGCACAAGGTGTAAGGTGCAGGGAACATGGAGTCCAAGGAAAAAGTTCACTATCATCACCCCCTGCACGGACAATCCATCTGTTTGGTAGTCGCCACTCACTTATGACTTTATTGTGATAATAGGGGTGAAGGGGGAACGTAGGACGCAGAACACTCTCCTGTATTCGTTGACAGCCATTGTGTCTCACATCATAGCAACCAATCACAGAGCAGCTTTCATTTTACCTCAGCAGCTTGAGAAATGAAAGCTGCACTGTGACTGGTTGCTATGAGCATAAAGGACGTCTTACTGGTAGACGGTTTTGCTAAATGAAACTATATGAGTTTCCGTTTCCATGTATCTGGGGGTCATTAAACGGGAGTTATGGGGGGGGGGGGGGGGGGAACATACCGTACAATAAAGTCTGACCTGCAAAACATGTAAAACAAAAATAAAGAAAACTAATTTTAATTAAGGAAAATAAAACCATTTGGCTGCAGACGTCCTTCTTCTTTCCAGCACTGCCTGGAGACTATATCAGTGCCGCTTTAAGGAGATTAGAAATACCTGGTATTTTTGGTATTCTATTTTTAAACTTGCAGACGTCATCCTTGTTATGTGTGTCCAGGAACGGTAACAGGTTTAGATGGGGAAGAAATCTCTGCAGAGTAACCTACATAGCAGAAAGTGCAAAAACAGGCAAATCTGCAACTCTAAAAAAATGTAATATTGTTGGGAACACAGAAATTGTCATTTATGATGGGGTAAGGGGCACTGGGGCCAAATAACGGAACACACTCTGGAACCAACAGACTATCCGGCCGAAGCATTTCACTAAACCTACCATTATAAACATCATATGTCCATCATTGTAAGCTAGGGCGTAACTAAAGGCTCAGAGGCCCTGATGCAGAAGGTGCGCTGGGGCCCCCCCTCTATCTGTATCTGTACCCGTACCCATACCTAAACCATGCTGCACAGAGACATAACGTGAAGCTCATGGGCCCCAATGCAAAACCTGTAACAGGGCCCCCAACTATAATGCTTTACTCATTGTACTGGGCTCCCTATATGGAGGAGAGGCCTTATGGGCCCCCTAAGGCTCCTGGGCCCGGGTGCAATTGCATCCCCTGCACCCCCTATAGTTACGCCCCTGATCGGAAGATCACAGCTCAAGGATTCTTGGATATTGGCCCTTGAGTATTACAGTGACTGAAGCACATTCATACCAAACTCTAGGTACTCACAAGTATTAACTATGGTTAAGAGGAAACCTTTAATCAGAACATTAATGCAGGGTAACTACATCAACCAGCCCAGCTTTCGGGGACCATGCCCTTAAGCAAACCTTAGTAACTTTAAGATTCTTATAGTACCAGGTCATCTTCCCTGCATTCACCATACTGCCATGTCAAAACTCCTAACTGACACTGTAATAACACAACCAGAGGGATGGTCTGGCTTTCCGCTTTAGCTAATTGATGGTGGTTACGAATGACAGACCCCCCCCCACCCTAAAGTGGTTGTCAAATGAAGACAATTCCATTCTATATTCCTATTATGGACATCATACGGGGAATTATCTGGCTCCCGTACTCACTCTGGAGAATCAGCTCCCACTATGGTAGACATGAGTCAACCTTGTATTATATGGACGGCCATTTATCTGGATCATTTGCTCTGCAGTGGACAATGGAAGGTAAATGGCTGGCATGCTGTGCTTTTTCCCCAGCAAAATCAGCTATTTTCCAGAATTTCCAAGAGTGGGACTCATGGCGATAAACCGATCGCTATGGTCACATTTTGAAGGTGGATGTCACTGATGAGGTGACGTCTTTAAAGGGCCGCTCCAATGAAAACACATTTTTCGATGCCTGCACCCCTCACCTGATTGCCTGTCAGTCTCTGGAGGTCTCCTCTGTATATTGCAGCCACTTCCTTACAGTACAGCCCCTTTCTGATACTTATCAGGCACCCTCTTGAGAGTGAGATTTTTTACTTTCGTTTTCACATTAATCCCATAAAGCATTAGCTAAGGCTATACCATTTCTGCCCAATGGAGGACGGTTTAACTATCATTATCTTTGGTATTCACCTATATAAGCTGCAGCACATACTTATATAGTCAGGAGGAGGAGCTGTGATCTCCTCTGTTATGACTGCGTGACAGGAGCTGTACGATCATCACCAGTAATTGTAACAGGAGTGCCTGTGTGAGCCTCTAGGCAGTTTCTGGGGTGGAGCCATGTAACAGCATCACACAAACTAGAATTTGACTAGAAAATGAAGAAATAACTCCAAGTAAATCTGAGCTGGTCAGAACTGACATCACATGACTATCTGAGGAAAAAAGGCTGAAAGTTTCAGACACAAAAAAAACAAATAACCAAGGTAACAAGGCTATACCAAGGCTCACATATATATATACTGGGGGGATAGCTATATAATGAATGAATAAAGAAAATCGCCAGAGTGGCCCTTTAACTCTGAATACCCCAATAGGATATTTGTAAATAGGTTCTCTAAACCAGAGAACTCCTAATATAAAAATATGCCACAACTCAAGAAATCAAGGCCGGTCACCTTGGGCTATATTGTGCTTACCTCTTAATTCACTATAGGATTTTTCAAAAACCGGATCACATAAGTGTCATTCCAGTGCTAAGAATTCTAAACTCAGTCTTCAAATATCACATAAAGCACTTGTTACTTTTGCTAATAACAAGTCTCAAAGAACAACCAATGCTCAAAACACTTGGCGGTCGTCTTCACTAAAAATCAAAGGTTCTTAAAAATCTACTCAAGTGCCCTAGATTTACTAAATGCGCTTCTGCACAGATGAACGTTCCTGCTTTACATATGAATGGGACACTGGCTGATTGCCTTAAAAAAGAAGTTAGTTTGTAGCAATAAAGATAAACTTGAGTGTCATACAGTTAAATAAAATTAGAAATTTATGGTTAACTGCAGAATCACGGTAATCAGTATTTGCCCTATCTATCTATCCCATATCTATCTATGTATCTATCTATCTATCTATCTCTCATATCTATCTATCTATCTCATATCTATCTATCTATCTATCCCATATCTATCTATGTATCTATCTATCTATCTATCTATCTCTCATATCTATCTATCTATCTCTCATCTATCTATCTATCTATCTCTCATATCTATCTATCTATCCATCTCATATCTATCTATCTATCTATCTATCTATCTATCTATCTATCCCATATCTATCTATCTATCTATCTATCTATCTATCCCATATCTATCTATCTCCTATCTATCTATCTATCTATCTCATATCTATCTATCTATCTATCTATCTCTCATATCTATCTATCTATCCATCTCATATCTATCTATCTATCTATCTATCTATCTATCTATCTCATATCTATCTATCTATCTCATATATATCTATCTATCTATCTCATTACTATCTATCTATCTATCTCTCTCTCATATCTATCTATCTATCTATCTATCTATCTCTCTCATATCTATCTATCTATCTATCTATCTATCTCTCTCATATCTATCTATCTATCTTACATCTGTCTATCTATTTATCTATCTTACATCTCTCTCTCATATCTATCTATCTTACATCTATCTATGTACTTCATATCTATTTATCTATCCATCTCATATTTATCTATCTTTCTCTCTCTCACATCTTTCTATCTATCTATCTATCTATCACATATCTATCTATCTATCTATCTCATATCTATCTATCTATCTATTTCATATCTATCTATCTATCTATCCCATATCTATCTATCTGTCTCATATCTATCTCATATCTATCTATCTATCTATCTATCTAATAGCTATCTATCTCTCTCTCATATCTATCTATCTATCTATCTCATATCTATCTATTTATCTATCTATCTACCTCATATCTATCTATTAGGGATGAGCGAGTATACTCGCTAAAGCACTACTCGCTCGAGTAATGTGCTTTAGACGAGTATCTCCCTGCTCGTCCCTGAAGATTCGGGAGCCGCCGCAGCTGACAGGTGAGTTGCGGCGGGGAGCAGGGGAGAGTGGGCGGGAGAGAGGGAGAGAGAGATCTCCCCTCCGTTCCTCCCCGCTCTCCCCCGCCGCTCCCCGCTCCGCGGCGGCCCCCGAATCTTCAGGGACGAGCAGGGAGATACTCGTCTAAAGCACATTACTCGAGCGAGTAGTGCCTTAGCGAGTATACTCACTCATCCCTACTATCTATCTATCCTATCTCATATCTATCTATCTATCTATCTAATATCTCCATATCTATCTATCTATCTTCTATCTATCTATCTATCTATCTATCTATCTCATATCTATCTATCTATCTATCTATCTATCTATCTCATATCTATCTATCTATCTCATATCTATCTATCTATCTATCTATCTATCTATCTATCTATCTCATATCTATCTATCTATCTATCTATCTATCTATCTATCTCATATCTATCTATCTATCTCATATCTATCTATCTATCTATCTCCTATCTCTCTATCTATCTATCTATCTATCTATCTCATATCTATCTATCTATCTATCTATCAATCTTCTATCTATCTATCTATCTACCTCATATCTATCTATCTATCCCATATCTATTTCTCATATCTATATATTTACAGTGGATATAAAAAGTCTACACACGCTGTTACAATGCCATGTTTTTGTCATGTTAAAAAATCTGGCAAAGATGAATCATTTCCGATTTATTTCCACCCTTAGTGTGACCCGTTATCTGTACAATTCCATTGAAAAGCAAACTGAAATCTTTTAGGGTGGAAAAAAATAATAATGTGGTTGTATAAATACAGACACCCTAAAACTAATACTTTGTTGGTGTACACTCTGAGTTTATGACAGAATTTAGTCATTTTGGGTAGGTGTCTATCAGCATGGCACATCTTGACTTGGCAATCTTTGCCCACTCTTCCTTACAAAAGTGCTCTAAATCTGTCAGATTACAAGGGCAACTCGTGTGTAGCACCCTCTTCAGGTCAACCCACAGATTGTTAATGGGGTTTAGGTCTGGGCTCTAGCTGGGTCATCCCAAAACTTTGATGTTCTTCTGGCGAAGCCATTCTTTTGTGTATTTGGTCTGCTTTAGGTCATTGTTGTGCCAAAAAGTGAAATTCCTCTTCAGCTTTTTAGCTGAAGCCTGAAGGTTTTGTGCCAAAATGGACTAATATTTGGAACTGTTCATAAAAATTCCCTCCACCCTGCTTATAGTCCCAGTTCCTGCAACAGAAAAATAGACCCAAAACATAATGCTGCCTCCACCATCTTCACTGTGGATCTGGTGTTCTTTTGGTGATGCACAGTGTTGGCTTTGTACCAAACATACCTTTTAGAATTATGGCCAAAAATTTGGTCTCATCAAACCAGAACACGTTTTCCCGCATACTTTTGGCAGACTTCATGTAGGTTTTGGCAAAACATAGCCGCGCTTCAATGTTTTTCTTGAGACTTCAATTTTGCCCCCCTACTCCACAGCCCCGACATATGAAGAATAAGGGAGATGGTTGCCACATGCACAGCACAGCCAGTACTTCCCAGAAATTCCTACAGCTCCTTTAATGTTGCCGTAGGCCTCTTGGCCGCCTCCCAGACCAATTTTTTTCTGATCTTTACATCAATTTCTGAGGGACATCCAGTTTTTGGTCATCTCAATGTCGTACCAAATGTATTCCACGTCTTGATGACTGTCTTCACTGTGTGACACAGTATATGTAATGCCTTGGAAATGTTTTATTACCTTTCTTCAGACTAATACCTTTCAACAATCAATTTGGTCGCAAGCCCCACTTACACAAAAAGTTGTGACTTTTCTTGTCTTTATGCAGTCATCACTACTTTCCCGAAAAAGAGGTTTGGCTTGGTGTGAAGTAGGTTGCTGTCTTAGCTGGGTGGGAGGCCTATAAACATGGGTCAGGGCACTCTGTACACCACTCATAGGCACCTCTTCCAATACGTATGAGCCTGGACTGAGGACATCCCCAATGACTAAAAGAAGACAATAAGGTTCCCAGACCTAAAAACTTCCCAAAAACTCAAGCAGCTCTAATTCCCAGCCCATAAATTGTTTGCACTACAAAAATAAGTGATACAAGAAGTAAACATATGTACATTCACAATAGCTTCAAAAACAGCTTGTGAAAGTGCTACTTGTCTCTTCAAAAACAGAAGCCAAGAACAATTTCGACTATTCATTCTGACAACCGCATAGTAAATAAACCCTGTTTTTGCTCTGCATTTAATGAGTTGCTTCAGGCCTACATATTGATGTCAGCAAACACTGTATATTTTCTTTTTCCATCCTCCACAATCAAGATGGTTCAAGAAATATGCCGTAGTGCATGTGCTTAATCTCACTTAATAGACTACCATTAGCCTACACTACAGCTTCTAAAATCTAGGATCTCACCAGCCGAGAAGTATGTCTGTATATCATCGTCAGTCATATCCCATGCCAACATTTTAAGAAATTACCCCAGTTTACAGTATCTTAAAATATGTTTCCTGATCTGAATAGAACATTCAAAAAGCATAAAAGGACTCAATTATTAGGCCTCATGTCCACGGGGAAAATCAGGCCCGCTACGGATTCTCCATGGAGAATCTGCAGTGGGTCCCTCCTGCCCCGTGGACATGAGCGCTGAAAATAGGAATTTAAAAGAATTAACTCACCCACAGCGGGCCGGGAAGGTCTTCTCTTCCTCACGGCCGGATCTTCTTTTTCGGCCGGCGGATTAACTCGTCACGCCAGCGGCACGTCGTCGGCGTGCCGCGCGCATGCGCCGGGCACATCCGCCGAGCCGAAGCAAGAAAGATCCGGCCCTGAGGAAGAGAAGACCTTCCCGGTCCGCTGTGGGTGAGTTCATTCTTTTAAATTCCTATTTTAGGTCTCCCGCGGATCCGGACGGCTTCCATAGGCTTCAATAGAAGCCTGCGGGAGCCGTCCCCGCGGGAGACCCGCACGAAAATGGAGCATGGTCCAGATTTTTTCATGCTCCATTTTTTTTAAAATCCCTTTTATTGACCATCCACGGGTATTTATCTACCCGCGGGTGGTCAATGCATCCCTATGGGGTGCGGATCCGCGTGCGGGAGAAGAGTTAAAATCCGCTGCGGATTTTAATTCTTCTTTTGCCCGTGGACATGAGGCCTTAACAAGGGTTTGGTGCATCGAGAGAATGGCATTTGTGCCTCCCCAAACAAATGGGGCTCACCAATGAGGTCCACCTCACAGTTTGAGAAGTACTAGTCTTTAAGAGATACGTCAATATCTGAAAATAATTTTACAGTATCAAAATATGGTTAGTATTTTTTTTTTCAAATTCACCCACAATTCCACTTCCAGTTTAGTAGTTCTTGGGGGGTTTTTGACCCGTTTCTAGCTAAAATAAAACAATGTAAATATGAACATAAAACAGGCTCCATCACCATCCATCCTTCATCTACCCTGAAGAAATGTAGTGGGATCCACTAAAGGACTATTAATTCACACGTGAATTAGAGACTAATGGACAATCTTAAGGACAAAAAATTGCATTAGAAGAAGGGCATCAATGAAAACCCAAAGCTTAAAAATCCCATTGAAATGCATTGACCGTTCCACCTAAATATCCAGTTAAATCAAGTAATTTTGTAGATATGATACCTTTTTATGGCTAGCAAAAGAGAAATAATGTTAGAGTAGGCTTTTAAATCTATCCCCAATTCTTCATCAGGCTTTTAACAAGTCAGCCTGATGAAGAATCGTAGATGGACTCGACAGCTTCCTGTAACATCATTCTTTTTTAGCCATTAAGAGGTATCATATCTCCAAAATTACGTGGTTTAACTTTTTACTCTTTGGGTTAAAATGGTACCAAACTCTTTTTTTTTTTTTTACCTAAATATCTAAAACTATACCTTTGCCTTCCTCATCACAAACTACCGGAACAAAAAGACTCACCATAGGAAATGCAGTAGTTTTTGGTTTTGTGTGTCCTCTCAAATAAACGCCTAAAAGAAATGTTTCCAGCATTAAAGCATAAGATGAAAAGAAACCAAAACTTACCTAGTGGACACGGTGCTGCAAAGTCAATCAAGTATAGTCATTATTAATTCAAAAAATTGTGCAAAAACCCACAAAACATCAATTTGATAGTAAAGTTCCTTCTAAGGAGGAAAGAAAAAGAGCAGAAGATAGAGAAATACTTACATAAGCTTTGTAATCACACGCTTGGAAGATGAGCTTTTCGGGATGATGCTGCCAGTATTGAAAGGGTATAGAGCCTGTGGTTTCATTGGGGGCTCGCAGGCTGATAGAAGGTTGATCTCCCCAATCTCCTGTCTGAAAATCATATTTACTCTAAAAGTAACAAGTGTCAGTTTAGTTGATTGTACAGTCATTAACATTTACACACGGAACACCACAGACTACGAGAGAGGACAGCTGCTGTGGGCCAACACGTGACGATTCCAAGGACCACAGCTCCACAACAAGTCGAGGACCACAGCTCCACAACAAGTCGAGGACCACAGGTTGTCGAAGACACGTACAGAATGCTGCATGCAATACGTAGGGGATTGGGAAGGGTTTTATCCAAGGAGTGTGTGAAGGACAAGGAGGTTTTATGATAAAAGAAGTAAATCTGCAGAAAGACTAACATGGCTGATAGGCACGGAAAAATCAATCAATGAATTTAATAAAGGTCTAGATACTTAGTAGTTTTTCAGATTATCTTTATGGGGGTAATTATCTTTTCCTTTCAGGCAAAACTGGAGACAGAGCATAGGAACTTTTGCATTCCTCTAAAACCTAATGTTGTTGGAGAATCATGAGGCCATCATTCACCTTAGATGATCAGCTAGTCCTGCTGAAACTTGCAAGTTTGACCAATCTAGATCTAATGTACATGGCCTCCCTGACTGCAGAAGGGAATCTTCTCATCGGCTGTAACTCAAAAAAGTTGTGTATGGAAGAATGGCAAATTTATCATCAATAAATGAAAGGATTCTTTACAGTTACCTATGGTTAGGTCATCAATAGTGTATAGACGGGGTTCCACTGCTCGAGATCCCCGCCAATCAATTGATCTCCAGACCGCCAGACGTCCACATTGGGGTTAGAGCCAGAATGTAATATTCTATTGCCCTTTTAGCTCTGGATACAATGAAGAGACAGAAGTGTAATGGAAGGCACCCCTCCCATTGAAATCTATTAAATAAATAATATAACTGCGCTCGGACACAAAGTCAAGGAGGAAAGAGATGAACTCACCCGGCAGATGGGAGGGAGATCAGCGGATGCTAAAAACTCTCTCCCCTCTGGATGTCCAGGGAAACCTTGTATATATATCAATCACGCTAGGTCCACGTCCAGAGTGTAGATTCAAGGTTCCCCTTTATTAGGAAATGAACAGTGTAGGTCTCAACCAGATGACCCATTGAATAAAATCCAGGAGGGATTAACAGTGCTGGGGTGCAGGGTGCAACGCGTTTCGGCTATCTGAAGTACCTTTTTCAAGCACATATAGAAAATAATTAATAAGACAGCCTTATATAAAAAACTTACTTGACCAAGAGGGTACATGTGATAGTAATCGTTCCGTCGGCGCTCGCAGATGACGTGTATGTCCTTCCGGGGGGAAGTGTACGTCAGAGAGAGAACTGGAACACACGATGCGTTCCAAATGACGTGGTGGACGTGCTATTACTGCATGTGGCTCTCCACCGAGGTGGATCGTTTGAGGATTTTGGAGACACTCCCTGGGAAATACTGCGTTCTTCCTCTGGTTCCCAGGCGCTATCCTTCCTTTCGTTGTATTGAAATGTATTAGAGCAATGCCTTTCTATTACACTTCTGACTCCAACCCCAATGTAGACATTCGGCTTGGCTGCACTGACAGCGTGCCGGAGGATCAGCAGGGATCACGAGCGGTAGATCACTGCAAATCAAGTATTGATTTTCTTATCCTGAGAATAGCTCATTCATAGTAAATTCCTGAAAGACCCCTTTAAAGTGAATGAAGTGGAGTTGCAATACCAGGCATGGCTCGTAGATAACAGTGGCGCTGTTTCTAGGAAAAAGAAAAAAATGAACTTTTTGCTAAATTAATCCTCTAAAGTCAATTCCTCACATGTCAAACACAAAGCCCACGAGCTGAATCCGTCCTGCAGCCTCATTTTATGTGGCCCGCTGGCAGAATTCTACCCACCCTGCTTGCATCTCCAGTCCAGCGGCAGTAACCAATGCAAAGTCTATGACCGCTGACCTCTCCCCACTGGTGTCTGCGGAGCTCTAGCCTGGGTAAGTGTAAATCCTGTAGGGATGCTGCCCGGCCAGAGGCCAATAGGGGGGTTGCTTTTGGCCTCTGGCCAGGCAGCATTCCTGGGATGACAAAGGGGGTCAGTGTTACTACTGGGGCCACTATGGGGGTCACTATGACTACTCCAGCTACTATGGGGGTCACTATGAATACTGGGGCCACTATGGGGGTCACAACTGCCCTCACTATACAATGCAACTGGTCTTATGAAGGCAACAATAATGCTGATGTGGCCCTTGGTGAAAATGACTTTGCCGTATGCTAATAGAAGGCCCATGCTCAGATCTGTGTGAAGTAGACTTGCACTACTGTATATTGCTACTGCTTCTCTATGCACGGGTACTATAATGGGCACCCTCTTCTTAGGGGTAATTATACCATGCCTCCAGCCCTTTCCTGGCAGATCTTCTAAGTATCAATATTCAATATGCTTCTACCTATGTAAGCACATGGTTATTACTGGGCTTTCTGATACAATTTCGGTGAAACAGCGAATGGGGGCATGCAGCGTAAGCCTTGTCTATGGGTGCACTCCTGCCATCCCGGGCATTAGCAGGAAATGATCAGACAGGGAGATGTACGTAGCATTCCAGCGAGTGGAGAATAATTACACGGCAGCGTGATCAGGGCACGAGCAGTTTAGCTCATTTACACATAAAGGCAAAACAAAATGACAACTGAAGCCATTAATTATACCGTAGATCTGCAAATATTCTAAGTGCGCCAGGTAATTATGAGAAAAATATCTTAGAAAGCAGAATATAGCAGAGATCCAGGTACGTTGGGCTTCATGGCCCGCAGCAAGCTCTGTAATAGCTGTCAGGCTATTCTGGGGAAAAGACTAAAGAATTCTGCTGACTGTTAGATTCATCGCTAATAAGAATTAAAGGAGAACACTACCTACAAATTGCTCCCCCTTGAGCTGCAGGTGTACAAAGTATCAGCATATCGGGGCCGTTCTATAAACTTAGGACGTAAAATACCGTGTATCATCATTGGTCATGACTCCATCAAGGATCAGTCTGTAGTGGACTAATTAATAGGATTGGCTAGGATTACATAAAAAAGGTCTGATATTCTCCAAAAACAGCGCCACCCTGGTCTATAGCTTTGGCCTGGTATTGCAACTTAGTCCCAATGACTTGAATAGAGATGAGCTATATCTCTTCAGTGGTGGGCATTATGCCAGACTATGTGTCGGTCTGTGATGGGAAAATCTATATAAGTTCAGTATTCGGAGATGAGAGGAGCACCATTATGTTCAGGCAGTGAGCACCCATTTGTTGGCGTGTTAACATCACTGTTTACACTCATGTTAGGTCCTAGCGGTAGATGAAAGGCTGAAATCGGCTGGGGATCAAAATCCGCACCAATAGAAAAACATGGCTGCTTTCTTTCGAAAACAGCACCACACCTGTCCACAGGTGGCGTGTGGTATTGCAGCTCAGACTCAATCACTTTAATTATTGAAAGAAGCCATAATATAAGACAAAAGAAACTCACGGATTGAAATAATAGTGTTTCTGCGAAAAAAACAGTCATGGAAGAAACATGGTAACCAAAAATGACTATTGAAATGCCTGTTTTATAGTTACTATTGGCAGCCTTCTCGTATGTCCTTTTTTTCTATTAAAGCGACTCTTCAGTCAGGAGCCCAAAATTGAAATATAAGTCAGTAGTAACAGGGAATGATTATCTGCTGTTTGATTTTCAGTGACAGCACTGAATGGCTGTGATTAGCTGCCAGCGCTCGATAAGCCAATCACAGCACTCGCTTTGCTGGAGGCGGGGTATACAGAGCTCCGTCACCAGCAGAAGATCAGCTGTGAGATGAGGACGCCGCACCGCTGCAGCGCCACCGGAGACCATCGGGGTGCCGCAGACCATGGGAGTATTGATTTTTTTCGGGGGGGGGGGGGGGGGGCACCTGAGATAGGTCCTATTTTCTGGGGAGGCCTTATATTTCAAGCCTCCCCCGAAAACCTGATAGATCTTACTATCGGGGTAGGACCTATTTTTGGGGAAATACAGTAGTGATGCTGGTGTAAGGTAGATATGTCCTGTACGTAATTATATGTACAGCTGGTATAACGTATACCACCTAAACATACAAGATTACATGAAGTACATGGTGCATACCTCGTACTGCATGTACTGCTCCTTCGCTCTCCTCCTCGGGTCCTGATACTGTCACTGCAGCGCCGGCCGGACATCCATCCTGACCCCCACACATCGCACACACACAACTCCACTACATCCATCCTGATCCCCACACACATCACACACACAGCTCCACTACATCCACTTTGATTCCCACCCACATCGCACACACAGCTCCACTACATCCATCTTGACCCTCACACACATCACACACACAGCTCCATTACATCAATCCTGACCCCCACACACAGCTCCAATACATCCATTCTGACCCTGACACACATCTCCACTCACTCACTCAATCCACCCAGAACCTTACAGCTCCAACACACACACACAGCTCCACTACATTCATCCTGACACACTGACTGACACACAGCTGCAGAGTTCTACATTTACTTAGCCCCCGTGGTCATATGATCCCTGACTCCTCCCACACAGGATATCACCTGACATGACATCATCGGAGACCCTGGAAGCTGTCGGCTCTGCAGATCTGTGTTTTCCCTGCCGGAGTTATCTGGCGCTAGGGAGCTCTGAAAATACCGTCCTGTAATAGGGCGGGTAAAAAAAACATACCGGCACTGGCCTGCCAGAAAAAAAACGTCCAGGCCGGTGGTTTACCGGACAGATGGCAACCCTATCAGTGACTGTAGTTAATCTGGGGGTCCAACTGCTGGGACCCCTAGGGATTTCATCATGAGAATGGAGCATCCCATGTCCACTTAGTGAATGGTGCGCACCACTCAATTCACAGTCTATAGCCAAGCACTGAGTTCGGCAATCTCTGCTGGCCCCACAGAAATGAGTAGAGCGGTGGTGGCATATATGCACCACCACTCTATTTGCTAAGGGGACTGGGGGTTTTCATGATCCCTAGAGGGCCCAGCAGTTAGACCCCAAGTGATCAAACATTTACCACCTACTCTGTGGATAGGTCATAAATGTCCTTGTTGGGTTAACCACTTTAAGTCTGCAAAAAGTTCACACAAATATTCTAGCAGGCCCAATACTGTAGTCTACTGTCTAGTTACTATAAAGTGTCCCGGTCCGTGCTGTTGTGTGTATAGTACTATTTTAATGGAGCTGGAGGCTAAGCTCCAGATATATGATGATTTGCATCAACTTCTCATTTGATTGTCATTTCTCAGAGATCATCAAAAAATATCTCCAGGACAAAAATTATTGTGTGACCCAGTTTACAATATGTAATCAGTTCTGCTAATAGCTGAGCATTATATGATATTTCCCAAGTCCATTATTAATGACATCCAGGAAAACATTTACTTAAAATAAGACATCATCGTTTAGTAATATTAGAATATCAGAAAACTTTTTGCCATAGGCAACCGATGCGCCCTTCGTAATATCAGGCTGTTGAGGAGACCAAACATATTAAATGAAAGTTGGCGAAACCCCCCGATCTATTGACTATCCAATATGTATGAAAGTGTCCAATTCTTCCCCAAATGGCAGATGTTGAATTAACCCTTTCCAATCCACTGTCTGACGTCTAAAGACATTCTACTTGAAGGTTGCGCAGCTCCGATGTCGGAAGACGTCCGGCAGGGTATTCTTACTGTAAATTACTGGCTGCTCTGTTGTCAGGGGGCCACTCCAGCATGTCCTATACCTCAGTACTGGCTCTAGCCAGCAGATGGCGCCATTGTATAATGGCAGAAAGAGAAAGCCCCCTAGGAAACCCTGAATCCAAAATTGGATTGCAAAGGGTTAAAGTAGGATGTAATCCCTGCTCCTTTGTTCCTGCTGTAGATAGAGGCACTACGAGAGGCACATAGACTGCATATGGAATGCGAACCCCATTATACAGCCTGGGTACTAGCATAGAGTATCATACTGGGTATTAATATCTAGTAGCATTGAGCCATCGTATGCTATGGAGACACCATATGGTGGCACAATTTCCTATGGTGTGGTAGTACGGAATTATAGGCAATCTATGTGTTGCCATATAGGCTCTTTGTGCATGTCTTTGCTTTGTGCTTGAGGCCAGAGGCGTAACTTGAAGCTTCTGGGCCCCAATGCAAAACCTGTAACAGGGCCCCCAACTATAATGCTCCCTATAGGGAGAGGAGAGGCCTTATGGGCCCCCTGAGGCTCCTGGGCCCGGGTGCAACTGCATCCCCTGCACCCTCTATAGTTACGCCCCTGCTTGAGGCCCTAAATAGTAACTGCAGTAGAGAAAACTCAAACACCTCCGGCAGCAGCTTATCTCCAGGATGCACAAAAGGATCAGACGTTGACATTCAGCTTGCTCCATCCTTCTTGTCCCTGACATCATTTGATGAGGGAGAGTGAGGAGGCCCCAGAACACGTGATAGTTGGCTGGTAGCACCAACATCGGCAGATTCGGATGATTGTGTCTAATGTTTATGGGGGGCCCTTAGTCCGGGTTTACACAAAAAAAAAATTTTTGCCATCCAATTAGTTCCAAATCAATTTTTGGATGACCTTATTGTCACATAATTAATACCTATGGCTTACACTATTGGGGGGTCCTAGATAGCGCCATCAGAATATTCTGGTACCATCTTAAAATCTATTTTGTGCCACTGCCAGCTGACAATTGCATAGGGACAGAAACCAGAATGAAACTTGGACGGCACCCAGAGGCGTAACTTGAAGCTCCCGGGCCCCAATGCAAAACCTGTAATGGGGCCCCCAACTGTAATGCTTTATTTATAGTACTGGGCTCCCTATATGGAGAAGAGATCCCTTATGGGCCCCCTAAGGTTCCTGGGTCCAGTTGCAACCACATCCCCTGCAACCTCTATAGTTACGCCCCTGACGGCACCATAGGAGAGAATATGGGAGAATATGTGAGACCTCTTTGGTCTCCGTATCACAGAGTTTCCATCCTTGACAGTCTTTTACAATGGATAGAAAAGTGCTGAGGACGGCACTTTTCTATCCAATGTAAAAACCCTGACAGGGATGGAAATAATGTGAGATGAAGACTAAAAGCACCTCGAGCTCACATATTCTCCCTCTACAGGTTGCGTCCCGGTTTTCGTCCCCATGCAGTTTTCTGCATGACAGACTGAGAGCAGCGACTGAACCGGCACTAGATTCACAAATCAGAATGTGAAGCCGGCCTTATATATTTTGGCTTTCAGCGTACGCGTCCTTTTAGCGGAACGATTATCATTCAAAAAATTGTTTCGACGAGGGAAAATGTCTAAAGGCGTGCCGATAACCGAACGCCGAATGACAATGGTTCGCTTTCCGTTTGTCGTTCAACTTCAGAAAAATCATTGTTCGCTCATTCACTTATTGTTCAGTTTAAACAGCGCTCATTCAGTCGTTCTCATTCACTGATACAGCGAATGGGAACGACTGAGCGATTTCTCTTTGAATGACCCAACGATGTATCTGACTGTCCAAACAGGGTGCCCAAACGAACGAGCGAAATCTGATGTCATTCGCACGCTCAAACGATAATCTTTTGGCGAAAACGGACCCTGAGTGCTCCTTCACACGGGAGTATGCATTTTTGTATACGAGCAGCGTTTTTTTCGAATAACTGACTACTCGGGCGAAAAGATTCCGGGGGCGCCGGGGGTGAGCGGGGGGTTGCAGGGGGGAGTGGGGGGGGGAGAGAGAGCTCTCCCCTGTTCCCCACTGCTACCCCCCGCTCCACCACGCCGCCCCCCGCCCCCCCCGGCGCCCCCCGAATCTTTTCGCCCTAAACGTGTATGTTCGCTCATCTCTACTATTTAACCTAATGTATTCTACATATGTTCTTCTTCCAGCAGAATTGCGCATGCCATTGTTTGCGCACCCCGACATAGACTTCTATGGGGACCTCAGGTGTGCAAATGTGCACAAAAGTAGAGCACGCTGCATTTTTTTTCCATGCATGCAAAATGCGCACACGGAAAAAGGAAATTCAAACCAACCTATTAAAATCAATGGGTTCTATTCTCTGCGTAACTATGCGTAAGAATACGCTCGTGTGAATGAGCCCTAACTTTAGAGAATGTAATTCAGAATCTGATGAACCGAAGAAGCATTTTTGAAGAATACATCTAAAAATACAGACGCGGCTTCAGATTGATTTTCTTCCGCCGAACTAGATTTGGAAATGTTATTACCTGAGCCATCTGTCTTTCAAGCTTTGATCTTGGTATATCATCAAAGTAATTTTCATTTCTTCTCCGCCGTCCATCCCCTTGCATCATAATGTGGGAAAAATCCAGAGATCCCCCAGTCGGATACAGCTTTGCGGATTTAGTGACTGAAAACAAGAAAAATCTATATTAACAGACTGAAGACGATCTTTCTTGCCACAGTATGGCCGAATATGAAAAGTTGGAAGGCTATACTATAGTCTTTGGCCACATGACGTGGGTCGTGGTCAAAGTCGCAATGGAGCTCTAAGGTAAATCAGATACTCTAGACATTGGAGCTTCAAAGAAGAATGTCAATATGATGCTCAGAAAGGGTTAAAGGGGTTGTCCGAGACTTTGGGTGTCTTTTCTATTAATGACCTATCCTCAAGAAAGGCCATCAACAATGGGCGGTGGGACTGCCGCTTGGGATTTGCACCAGTCAGTTGATTCCCAGTGCCGCTGTCAATGTGATCAGCGCCGGAAGGAGATAGTAGTGACAACATTGCCGGTTTGGTGCTGCAAGCACCCGTGTCACTGAATTCAATGGCAACTGTACCTGTAAAACCAAGCAGACCGCTGCACTATGGGCAGCGCAATTTGCTTCCTCTGCTGTCCCTGCTGACAGCAGCACCAGAAATCAGCTGGTAGGCGGGAATCCTGAGCAGCAGATCCCCGCCAATAAACTATTGATAACTAGAGATGAGCGAGTATACTCGCTAAGGCACATTACTCGGGCGAGTAGTGCCTTAGCCGAGTATCTCCCCGCTCGTCTCTAAAGATTGGGGGCTGGCGCGGGTGACAGGTGAGTTGGGGCGGGGGAGAGTGAGGGAGAGAGAGATCTCCCCTACGTTCCTCCCCGCCGCTCCCCGCCCCCCACCGGCCCCTGAATCTTTAGAGACGAGCGGGGAGATACTCGGCTAAGGCACTACTCGCTCGAGTAATGTGCCTTAGCGAGTATACTCGCTCATCTCTATTGATAACCTATCCTGAGCATAGGTCATCAACGCAAAAAAAAAGTCCAAAGTCCTGGAAACCTCTTTAAACTTTTGGATGCAGCCTGGAATTGGATAGTGCCTCAGAAAGGGGCAGCTTTATAGAAAATGGGTCATTGGGCACCAAAAGCTAGGCCCTTCTCCCAGCCCCTCATTGTTTTTTGCACAGTACAAAAATGCCATAAAATACTGCCATATAGTGAACACATAATACCATATTTTTCTTACACAATACCGCCATTCAGTGTCCAAATCCATCCACCATACAATGCTTAAATGCCCCCATTGAATGCCCTCATAGTATTGCAGGAGCTGTAATAGCGGCCATATACTTCTGACTTGCTTGCTTTAGGGGTAAAATACCTTCATCTGGCAGCATATAGCATAGGCAGCAGTAGGGACTATGCGGCCCTGTACAGGCGCCATGCACACGGCTCTGCTTTTATAAGGCCAGACACATGTAAAGTCATTTATCATTAGAAGGAGTAAATGTTCCAGTTCCACTCAGTAGATCATGTTGACTTATATGTTTTTCTTCCTAATAGTCTTGGGATAATTAAAGGAGCGAGCACTAATTATATAAGCAGTAAGACACGGAGACCTAATTGCGTAGAGTGACGACGATCTTCTATTATTCTTATTAGATTTACAGAAACCACTTCATAAATCATGCTCATGTTTGGAAATGTTGCCGGATCAGGCGGGGTAAATATATTTCACACACATATATATATATATATATATATATATATATATAGTGCATGATATATTTCCATTTAAGTGGCGGAATAATGATGCCTAATTAAATAAAGGGGTATCTTCATCTTATAAAGTAATGGCATATCGCTAGGATTAGACATCACTTTATCATCGGTGGATGCCTCGCCTCTGGGCCCCCCACCCATAGAGAGTTGGTAGTGCTGGTTTAGGATTGCATCCGCTTCTATGTTCTCCGTGAACTGTGCTGTGGTCCATTCTGTCTAAGAACTGGTGGGGGTCCCAAAGGTCAGACCCCCCTCAACTATAACGTGATGGCATATCCTAGTGATATGTCAGTCAATAGGATAGAAAAAAAGCCATTTAAAGGGACACTGTCAGGTCCTATGAGCACCAACTAAGTTCATAAGCTCATAGGACCAGGGCCGCTGAGTCCGGGGTGTCCCTTTTATACTCCCTTGTTGTCTGCCCAGGAAGCCAACGCTTGGCATGTGCAACATGTTCATCTCATAAGGAAGATGGAACAATACCTCTGCAGCACCACCTATTGAATGGCAGCATTCCTGCAAATCAATGTCCGACCCAGGTCTTAACAATGATTGGGAATTGAAAACCAAGCCAGAATCCATACACAGACAGCTGTTTGGGGGGTTTTGACCCTCATCAGTGTGCAGTAGGATCATGGCTTGGCTAGTGAGAGGCTTATGCAGTGCGTCAGGAAGGGTATCATCGCTTCCGAAGGAAAGCACCTACTGTGTTTCCCTGAAAATAAGACCTACCTTTAAAATAAGCCCTATCCTAATTTTTTGGCTATCTTCGGGGAGACTTGAAATATAAGCCCTACTCTAAAAGTAAGCCTTAAAAAAAAAAAGGAATACGGTCCAGGTCCCGTCAAGGTCCTGACAATAACAATACTATCGTAGTTTTCTGTGATCATAATATTGTTGAGCCTGCAATACTATGCTTGGCCACTGTGCAAAGTACGGAGCTCTCTGCTTCCTGCTCTATACACCATGACAGCAGTCTGGCGAACAGCGGATCTGTAGGGTCCCAAGTGGCGGACTGTTGCTGATCAATTATTGATGATCTATCCTGAGGATAAGTCATCAATAGTTTAGTCCCGGAAAACCTCTAAGGGTGTATTCACACATTGCACAAACTCTGTGGATTTATTGCAGAATTTCAACAGCAGGTCCTCAGGGTAAACACAGGTTAGGTCGGTGTCTCACGGGCGCGTGTGCATTTACGTGCAATGAGCGGTACGTATTTATGTGCGCATGCGTGCATTCACTGTACATTTTGCCCGTGCAAGTGGGCATGACTGTAATTAGTTTAATATGCGGCAAATCCGCATGCGGCCACTAATCCTGGGATTAGCCCGCCATGTGGATGAGATTTCTCAGAAATCTCGTCCACACGGGACAGCAAATCCGCTGCGGCTAAGCCGGCAGAAGCCGCTGCTGCGGCGCGGATTTGCCGGGCGCAGCATAGTCATTTTTTTTCCGCTGCGTCCGCGCTCTCCTCTATGGGAGAGCCGGCCGCAGCGGAAGAACGAGCGGCCGGGCCGCTTCAAAGCTGCAGCGGGATTTGCAGCGGCGGTTCTCCCGGCGGAAATCTTGCGGTTTTTCGCTGCGGCCAGAGGAGAGGAATAGACACAAAGTGTACAATAAAAGGGCGGCTTCACACGGGCGTATGCACAAACGCACATGCGTTAGTGAGGAGTTTCTTATTATACAATGGAAGGGGGCGGACCCAATGAATGCAGATAAATGCCGGACTATCAGAGTTTCTGGATCATCATATTCCGCATTAGAGGAGTTTTCTCTCGATCCATCCATCTATATTAGGAATAATGCGCCCTTTGTTTCTGGATGAGTAGGAAGAAGCAGTAAGAAATAGATCCATTAATTCCCCCCTGGGATTGTGTGACAGCAGCAGCTGCAGACATCCATCGTGGCAGGAGCCGTGCCATGTGTCGGAGATGCCTATAGATAACATCGCTCACCCAGCCTGCCAACCGCTTTCAGCTCTGGCTCACCTTAGAGAACGCTGCACCAGTTTGCTTTTTTGGCACGCCTACTCTGCCCATTTGAATTTTGCATCCAGTTTGCGTAAGAGCTTAGTCCCTGTGTGTGGCACAAGTTAATAGATGGCACGCTGACATATGTGATGTTTGGACGGGGTCCCAGGAAGGGCCTGGCTGCATCTGTCACTCTTTGGAGAGATAAACTGTGGTTTATGCCCTTGAAAACAGCTTCCGCTGCCTGGCATCAGATTAAATTGATGGGAGGATGAATTAGCTGATGCAGGCACCAGGTGGGCATCGCCCCAACCAGAATAGTGTTGGCCGCGGGCTGCAACCGTGCCCATTAAAAGCTTATAAATTACAAACTATTTACTAGAAAGGATGGACACTCAATCCTAATGGTGAATGCAACCTTATGTGGCAAGACTGATACTTATAGCAATTAAAGGAACACTCCAGACACAACGGATACAATGTATCAGGCCTATCACAGGTGGAGGGGGCGGATTATGAGAAAGGGAGTCTCTCAAGGGCATTCCCCGAATCCCTGTATCTCTTTTTATTGTGGAGTCTTACACACAATGCTCCTTGAGAAAACGTATGCAAATTAACTCTTCCTCAGAAGGCCGATCTCACATGACCGGATTTGAATTGCAGATCCCACGATCACTGCCCACGCTGACTATCCACGGTAATATGTGGGCATCAAAAGGCATGCAGTTTCGAAGTTTCCCTTAGACCTGCGGGTATGAATAACGTACTCAGCAAGCGGAAGACAAATCGTAGAATGCTCTATTTTAGCGCAGATTCCGCAAGGACAGGCTCCATTAGGGTTGCCACCTTTGTCACAAAAAAATACTAGCCATGGTTAAAAAAAGGGGGTGTGGCTTGGGGGTGTGGCTTATCAATGCATTTTTTTCCTTCTTTATCTCCTGGATCCCGTCCAGCGGCTGTGCGCATCCGTAGGAACCCATCCAGCGTGTTTTCGCGAGTAGATGACGTTTAGTGTGATTCACACATCATCTACTCGCGAGAACACGCTGCAGACGCTCGCATCGCATACAATCTACAGATATATAATTATATACATGTGATACCCAGGTTACCCCAGCATGGTCCATATCACTATATACAGGAGATATACCTCCCCTGTATATAGTGATGCTGATGTAACCTGGATATGTCCTGTACATAAATAACTGTACAGCTGGTATAAAGTATACCACCTAAACATACAAGATTACATGAAGTACATTGTAAATACCTTGTACCGCATGGACTGCTCCTTCGCTCTCCTCCTCGGGTCCTGATAATGTCACTGCAGCGCCAGCTGGACATCCATCCTGACCCCCACACATCGCACACACAACTCCATCCTGATCCCAAGACATCACACACACAGCTCCGATATATCCATCCTGATCCCCAGACATCACACACACACACAACTCCACTATATCTTTCCTGATCCCCAGACATCACACACACAGCTCCGCTACATCAAACCTGATCCCCAGACATTACACACACAGCTCCGCTACATCCATCCTGATCGCCACACACACAGCTCTGCTACATCCATCCTGATCCCCACACATCACACACACACCCCTTTGCTACATCCATCTTGACCCCCACACATCACACACACAGCTCCGCTACATCCATCCTGACCCCCACACATCACACACACAGCTCCACTACATCCATCCTCACCACCACAGACATCACACACACAGCTCCACTACATCCATCCTCACCCCCACACACTTCACACACACAGCTCCACTACATCCATCCTCACCCCCACACACATCACACACAGAACTCCACTACATCCATTCTGACCCCCACACACAAAACTCCACTTACTCCCGCAATCCATACATCCAGAACCCCACAGCTTCAACATACATAGACACAGCTGCAGAGCCCTACCACCGCTGCAGAGTCCTACATTTACTTAGCCCCCATGGTCATGTGATCCCTGATCCCTCCCACACGGGGTATCATATGACATGACATCATCAGAGGCCCTGGAAGCTGCCGGCTCTGCAGGTCTGTGTTTCCTCTGATGTCAGGACTGCCAGGGGAGGGTTAACTGGCGCTAGGGGGCAGAGCAGGCTCTGAAAATACCAGCTTGTAATAGGGCCAGTAAAAAAAAAATACCACCCAGGCCGGTGGTTTACCGGCCGGGTGGCAACCCTAGGCTCCATTAATGTCTATGGATGCATGTGACCCAAGGCCATTTGCAGTTGATATTGTGTAAGGGTGGAGGAACCGCTTGCAACTTGCTAGGAGACCAGGTAGAAAAGCTAGAATTACGGCTGGAGGAAAGAGATTTTCTGATGTCGTTTACTGTTTGCGAGTTTTCTTTCGCACGCACGATACGCCTTCCATGTATGGAGAAAAACCTTCACGCATTCGCAATTCCTTTCCATGATCACTTGCAGGTCTTTCGTTGTGGATATCCGCAAGCAGAAGCCAACCCGTTTGTGTGAGCCCAACCTAAATTCTCTCTAAAGTCACCTATTGGTACCTACCCTGAAAGTTAATGTCGCTCCCATTAAAGAGTCTTAGAGCCCCTTTACCGGCCGATCATGGTTCGGATTCTCACTGGATTGCAAAATTTGTGCAAGCATTTGTGACATTTTAGGCACAAGTACCTTAATAAAGTCACCTTATAGAGTTAAAAATTAGGTAGGAAACAGTATTTTAGGCATTTGTCGCAATTAACACCAATTAAAACCAATGCCTAATTGCATGTGATGAGGTTCTGGTGGCCGAGGACGTGAGGTCACTTCTGTAGTCTTTCCGCGGCGCTCCTCCTGAACTTGCGCAGTGATACAATTTAATCCCTTTGCCTCGGCCGTCTCTGAAGAAAACATCAACCAGGGATGTAACTATGGGGGGTGTGATTGCACCACGGCCCTGAAGTCTTAAGCGGCCCATAAGGTCTCCTTTTGCCATATGTTGGGGCTAGAACTATAGATGAAACATTATTGTTGGGGAGGCCTGTTACAGATTTTGCATTGGGTCCCAACAGCTTCAAGTAACGTCTCTGATGTCACCCGTAGTCCTTCACCGCAAGGAGTGTCTGTACATAAAGCACATGCCTGACTTCCACTAAAAGAGTCAGCCGAGGCCAATGGTGTAAATACAATAAAGGCAGGTCAAGAAATTGCTATGGGGTCCTTGGAGAGAGGGGCCCCAACTGTGATTGCGCTAGCGCATTTGCTACTGGGTAGCGAGATAGTAAGCTGAACTGCAGGAGATGGAGAATTGGCGCAAGGGTCATTTTAAAGGAAACAAACACTGGGTGCTCCTATCCTGGGTGGCAAAATCCAGACATGATAATGGGGGGCCCATTTAGGTTTTTCCATTGGACCCACTGTGTACACCACTGGCCAAGGCGGAGGGATCCAGTTTTACAGGAGTGACAGCACATATTAAGCCACTAGAATGGCATCACATAAATGCACGGACAAAGCGGGCAGCAACAGTAATGCCAGGAGGTGCCATCCTTAGGATGAAAAGTATATATACTTGCAACCAAACAACAGATTTAACCCCTTGAGTGGCGGGTTTCAAACCACCCTGTCGTGCCCACCAGGGCAGGTTTTTTAAAATGGTCTAATCATTGAATTTCAACTAATTTTGCAGTTGCGTCTCAAGAGCCATAACTTTTTCATTTTTCCATTGACATGGCCATATAAGGGCTTGTTTTTTGCGGGACAAGTTGTGATTTTTTTAAACAGGGGGAGGAAAAGAAATGGGGAAAAAAGAAAAAAAGGGGCCATTTCATTAAGGGGTTAAATAATGTATTAACTTCCTTCTCTGGGTCATTACGATGCATGGATACCACATGTGTGATTGTATTTTTGATTTTTTTTTTACAAAGTAAAGGGAGACAAGTGTTTTTATTATTTTTTTTATAATTTTTTAATTTTTTTTTTGTCCCTTTAGGGGACTTCCACAGGGACCCATCAGGACCCCTGATCACATTCCGGGGGTCCGATGGTGACAGCCCTTAACATGCTGCAGTGACAACCCTTTACATGCTGCAGTCACATAGACTGCAGCATGTAAGGGGTTAACACAGCAGAGATCAGTGGTTTTCTCTGATCTCTGCTGTAAGAGCTGGTACCTAGCTGTCCTCTGACAGCTAACAACCAGCTCTCCCTGCCACAGAGACCATTGACTTGCTTCTGACAAGCCAATGGTCTCTATGGCAACCTGTAAACAAAGCAGGAGATTGCTGTCATATCGGCAATATCTTCTGCTGGTTTTTCAAAGCCCTTGCTTTGTTCTCTGTGGGTCTGTGCAGGCAGAGCACAATGTCACAGCTTGTGGCATTGTGCTCTGCAGCTCCCATAGTGATACATAGCCCGGAAATCTTCCAGGCTATGTCGCTATGAGCAGTGGAGCTCGTCCTGGAAAATTTCCGGGCGTGCCACTCAAGGGGTTAATCGGTGCTACCAGCTGAAATTCTTTGAATGCTATTTCCAACCTAATTAAAGACATTCAGTCATTAGGCAACATGTTGCGGAAACGCTGCAGAATTTCCGCAGCAGATCTGCAGGCTAGCGTTGCAGTAGAAAATCCGCAGCACTTTTTTTTACTCTACATGCAAACGGATTTGCTCTAATCTCATTCGCTTCGATAGTGAACTTTGCTGCTACGGATTTTCCGCAGCGTTTCCGCAATTTGTGAACACAGCCTAATGATACAATTCTGGCTTTCTGTTAACCCCAGCAGAGGGAGCCCAGGTGATTACTCAATACTTGGATTCATCATAACACAGTGTGCGGTAAGCGCCCTCTAGTGATGGCCGCCAACAGAAAGAATATTATTTAACAAGACTGTCACCTATGTTTAGCCCTATAAGCTAAGCTTATGGCCTAAAGGTAAGTGACCTGCTGAGTCCAGGGATGTGTTATACTTACCTTTTCCGTTGTTCCCCAGTTGTGCGTGCTGAAAGTTGCCGCAGCTATGCAGTGAATGGCGCTGCTCAGTAGTCCGCCCATTATAAAGTTAGAACAGGCGGACTACTTAGTGCATCACTCAATACATTCATCAGCGGCTTTCAGCGGTGACACCAGGGATGGTAAGTATAATTCAGCGGGTCACCTTTCAGCTCATAGCAGCTTAACTTATGGGGCTAAAAGGAGGTGATAGAGTCTCTTTAAAGGGAACCTTTAACCAATACACTGCCGGTCAAAATTCTTTGGGCACCTTGAACACGTATGGTTTTGAACTCACCCATGAAGAACAATAGCCCTCTGCAAATACCTTTGTGTGAGCCCAACCTTTTGCGCATAATAGCCCTATTTTTCACTATTGGTGCGCTCAGAGCACAGTGCATATGCAATTACATATGGATTTTTGTACGTAGGTTTTTGGAGACATCCCTGGATGAACGGATCCAACTCATAATTGAACCAAACTGTGTTGCACGAACCCCATTAACTATAGTGGGGTCCATTCCGTTCCTGCAGTTCTGCATGCACGACTTTTTCTTTCGACATTTCAAGCCAGATCTACGCCGGAACGTACGCTACAGAGGTGAATAGAGCCGAAATCGTCAATATTCACCCCAAACTTCAGAATACTTGTAGTGTCTAAAGAATTTTGACTGGCGGTGTATAAAGATATATGAAGAACTTAATTAGTGCAGCCCTGATGCTAAAACCCCATAGTGTAATTATCCCATTGTCTGCCGTCAGTGTCCTTATATTCTCTTCTCCGCCTCGTCTGCATTTTGTTTCTGGAATCGTCTCTATTTGGCTTTTTTTATTTTTTCCCCATTTTTACGGATTTGGAACAGATCTAAAATATCAGTCGACAAGAGTATCATTTTATAAGGAATAGATGTATAACGTTCTATCTGAGCAACCTATTCGTAGGTCTGAAAGCTGTCACTCCGTGACTCATCGCTGCAGGCAGACTCTTCTTCCTATTCCATGCTCCCACACACCTCCTCCTCTCTCTGAACTCTCATTGTCCACCTCGGCTTTCTTACGTTACTCTGCAAATATCTCCTTGATATCCCACAAGCTAACCTTTCCCGTAGCACTCATAGAGGGTGGGGGAAGCATTAAACACATTTTCAGAAAGTTCCTTTTCCGTTTTTTTGATACATATGAGTTCCGTAACGACAAGTCTAAAGTTACGTAAAAGGAAAAACATTGGAACGTTAAAGGAACACTCCGAGTAGAACTGATCCACTGTGTTCTGACGAGCGCAGGGCTGCGTGGGCGACACATGACACAGGGATTCCCTCTTCGACTCAGTAAAGATACCTTCGCATGGGCTAATAGTCACCCAAATAACAAGCAATTTTGGGCAATTGTGAGACGGATACACACGGTCCCCATCAGGGCATTGAGCATCTTACTAGGTTAAGGTACCTTAAGTCATGTATCGCCTTCATATACCGCCCTCAAGTTGGCAAAACTGCTGCTAAGTCTGTGAAATTGATCAAATTGGCACATGGGGTACAATAAATCTGGTGCAATTCACTAGGTATGTTACACACCTTGTGCTTAGGGTAGATATATTACCAATATTTTATGCCATAATGAATAGCATGTGTCTTCAGTCCCTTAGCTGCACCCCATTTCCTATGCACTTAGGGCTATTGCCCACGGCTGGATTTCTGCCGCGTTTTACGCAGCAGAAATCCGTGGCATTCTCCTGCAGCTATAAGGTTCTAATAAACCCAACAGCTCTATGTTAACGCTGCAGAATTCCACCACGGAATTCCACAGCATGAAAGAAACCGCGGCATGCTCTATTTTGCTGCCGGAATACGCGCAGCCGGCTTCCATTGTAGTCAATAGAAGCTGGCTGTCACGCTATACTTCCACTGTAGCACAGTGGAAGTATCGCGTGAATACGCGCCCCTGCCCACCGCCTGTGTCACACGCTGTACTGCACATGCAGTGGGCCGGCGCGTATAGCCGATCCATTGTGGTGAGTATGGTGGTGTTGGGGGGCCCCATGGCGGATTCTGCTGCGATATTCCGCTGGCCGTGGGCATGAGGCCTCAAACGTGTATAAAGCACATGGGAAATGTGTTCCCCGCATTGTGCAGTGTGTGCTGACTAAGGCTTCTTCACACTTGTGAGAAAATCGTATGATTTTTGAGCAATGCGAGAGTGGGTGAAAATGCAGAATTATGAAACCAATGATTTTCGATTGTTTCATTCCCATTTACAATGTTTTCTGTCATGCGATGTTGCGAGATTTGAAAATCGCAGCGTGCCCTATCTTTTTGCGTTTTGCGTTTTTTTCTCACCCATGTTTCCCTATGGAGCCCCTGATTTATCATGAACTTGCGATGTTCATGCAATGTGTTTTTAACATTAGAAACTCCTATTGTCTTTTGTGCGAGAAAATCGTGGGCGACAGCCATGTGATATTATTCTCAGGAAAAAGCGTAAATGGCGTTCAAAAATCATGCGAATGCCATTTTGATGCGATTTTCTCTTGGTGATATCGTGATCGCCAATGTGAAGAACCCCTTAGAATGCTTCCTTAGGTACCATATAGAAATTGCTATTTTCTCCTGTAAGCTGCATATGTCATAACATCTATAGAAGCTCCTTGCCTCGATGGTTCTCTAGTTGAGCACAGGGGCTGTTAAAAAGGTCGGCTGGTTTTAACCAATTATTTTATTCTTCTTTCATTTAAAGGATAGCTAAAGTTTAGCAAACTCCAGACAAGTCACAGCAAATATCAAAACTTTTAATTGGTGGTTGTATAGGTACTAAGACCCCAACCAGTCTCTAAAATGAAAGGACAGATGCACTGTACCTCTTCGGCTGTAATTGCCGAGTGGTGTACAGACGTATAGACGTTCTATTGAAACCCTTCAAGGAGAGCCGAAAAAAGTTGAATGTGCACAGAGCTCTGCTCCTTCATTTGTGCAATAGATGGGGGGGGGGGGGGGGGGTCTCCTCAATTGAATCTCCACATATCAAAACTTTTGACATATTACTAACACAATTCGGAAGTTTGCTGAAAGTTTAGGTACATCTTAAAAGGTAAATAAAGGAAGCAGTAATATGTTCCCATCTCTCCATCTCTTCCCATTCTGCGAATACTCCCAATACCCCTCTCAGTTCTCCCCATAGTAATGGTGCCCTTTCTGCATCTCCACAAAATGATAGTGCCCTCTCTGTGCTCATCAAAATCATAGTGCCTCTATAAACACACACAGTATAAAAGTGAAAATTGGTACACATACCCTCCACGATCCAACGTAAAATAATGGCGATTGGTTTCAAGTGTTTGTTGCTCATAGCAGCCAATCACAGCACAGCTTTCGTTTTACTAGGACAGCTAAGGAATGATGATTGGTTGCACAGGTTTTGTACACAGTTTCACTACAAGAGACCTATTGTATAATCTATGGTAAAATAAGATGCTGTGTGATTCAGTGGGGTAAATAATGTAGACATGGGGTTCATCCAAAATGCCTCTGAAAAAAGAAAACCAACTGGACAATTCCAGCCAAAAGCAAAGAAAGTTTAATTACTGTTAGCAAGTGAGAGAAGAGAACATAGTCACCAATGACTTAAAAATGAGCAAGAAAGAGCCAGAAAATCAAGGGCTGCAGAGACCACAGCCCAGCATGTGGCCCCAATTCAAAAAGAGAGGGGAAGAGCCAAGACATCAAGAGCTATAAAGACTCTGGAACAGCATGAGCTGCAACCAGAGGCATAATTAAAGGCTCAGGGGCCTGGGTGCAAAAGTTCAGCCCGCCTCCCCCCCTCCCCAACCTGTACCCATACCTAAACTGCGCTGCATACAGCTGCAAAACAAATTTACATACATGATCTAGCCCCTTGGCAAAAGCTTTCCAAACATAACTCAGATACCCAGGTTACACCAGCATACTTCAAATCCCTATATACAGGGAGATAAATATAGTGATATGGACCATGCTGGTGTAACCTGGGTATCTCCTGTATATAATTATATATGTATAGCTGGTATAAGTTATGTAGTTATACAGTATCACGCAGCTGGCAGTGCATTGATAGACTGCAGTTATGACAAAGTCACTCAGTGTTAGGGAGAGACCGAATTGCTGCCGGCTGGCCCAGGTAACAGTCCTTTTATCCCTGAATGTCACTCAGAGCCGTCCCACGGCAGTGATACAGTATATGCCAGGGGCCCGTTGGCCCCCATTTACTAAGGGGTTGGTTCGCTATTGCAACCTCTGCACCCCCTAGTGGTATGCCAGTGGGCACAACTACAAAAAGAGAGGGGAAGAGCCAGTGTATCTAGGGCATCAGCAACCTCGGAACAGCATGAGGCCTGAATTCAAAAAGAGAGGGAAAGAGCCAGGACATCAAGGGCTGCAGAGACCCCAGAACAGCATCAGGCCCGAATTCAAAAAGAGAAAGACAGAGCCAGTGCATCAAGGGTGGTAAGGCTACCCAGGCAATGCCAGGTATATAGGCATTGCCTGGGTAGCACATGATTTATCACCTGGTATAGCATGAATTTTCTCTTTGAATGTTTCTTAAGAATCCTTCTTTGTTCCATCCACCGATGCAATTTCCTTTAATTAAGTTCAATTTATCCTCTTGTTTGGAAGCGTGTGAAGTGAAAGGCCTTCTTGTGTTCTATTACCCATTCAATCTGTGTATTAATATATCTTGTACCGAGTACAATCATCAGAGGAGCTCTCGTTGATAGCTCTGCACGGAATCGTCTACAGCTATCTATTTTTAGGCGCCACCATGACCCGTTTCAGCCTCAAGTGATGTCGTTTTTTTCTCTTCTTTCGAACTGGTGACATTTCCTCAACAAAACAGTACATTGATCCAAATTACTCATTGAGGTTCCTATGGACTAATGATCATAGCAAGTAAAAAGAGCAGATCCAGGATAGAACATCTCAGCAGGATCCCATACAACCCAACGATCACCTGTCATAAATGGCCAAAGCCAAGAAGTGCAAGAATGTTCTAATTAGTTTTTAAGCAATGGTATCTTTTCAAGGAGTGACATAATATAGAAAGTGCTGTGACTGCTATGGGACTCACCGGAAGAAGACCCTCCACGTAAGACTGGAACTATCACCATGCCTATTACAGATATGAACCTATACTTGGTTCCTTATCTTCAGAAAGACTGGTTACAGTAAAGGAGGGAAACCAGTCAACAAGGCCACCTCAACCTTCTCTCCAACATGGAAGAGGATGGTAAAGAGCTGGGGAAAATATGGGGCCTCTAGTAATGGGTTAGGTGGTAAATCTCTTAAAGCGGATGTCCAACGAAATACTAGATAGCATATTTGTAAGAAACGGAGAAGTCCACCGGGAGAATGGGGACTTTTGTTCTGATTTATGCTATATTTTCATAGAATCATAGAATGGTAGAGTTGGAAGGGACCTTCAGGGTCATCGGGTCCAACCCCCTGCTCAGTGCAGGATCACTAAATCATCCTAGACAGATTTCTGTCCAGCCTCCGTCCGAAGACTTCCATTGAAGGAGAACTTTCTTTTCGGATGGAGTCTGGGGGTTTAACTTTAAGCTTTTATCATCTGTACTTTGCCCACTGCTGCAATATTTAATGCAAATGAGACTACTGTCATGTTGTAGGGTGCAGTGTTACTTAGGTGTGTTAGTTAGATCTTGCCCTATCCGATAACTGCCCTAGACACTATGACTGATGAAGAACCTCCTGGTAGATACCCTCAACCAGCATGAGAATGCAGGAGTGTGGATGTACCACATTACTCACATGGACCTGTGACAAAGTTACTGCATATTAGGGGGTTAGTTAGTAGCCAGTATGTGAGGATTAGCTGTGATGCAACAGGTTAGCTGGTGCTGCTGTCAGAAATATGCTCTTGCTGCATGCACCTTCCTCTCATAGTGTCTGAATGGTGGTGCCCCTTGTACTAGTGGAAGCGTGGAGGGTGCAATTGAGAAGTAGGGCTGCAACAACCATGGCTCAATCAATCAAGACTGTGAGCAGAGATACGAGTATTGCGTCTGCAATAGCTAGGAACAGAGAGAAGCCACTTATTGAGCACCAATTACAATGGAAATCACTGCATTGGGGAAAACTCAAGCTGAGCTGTTACCCTGAAAACCACTGCTCTCATCAGTTTTTTGTAACTCAAGTGCTGTACTTCTCCTGCTGCTGAAGATTGTTTTCCTGTTGCTGCAAGAATTAATTTCTCTGAGTGGCGGAATTAATTAATTGTCTACATTCCCACTGTTGGCTGATTTGGTTGAGTTCAATAAAGTGTTCTGAAGAAACCTGTTTTGCCACTTGCACCTTATTCATGATCATCCATAAAAGATCCTGCAGCCCACTTGACCACCTCTTTACATATTGCTGGGCTATGCCATCAATGTCCGATCAGTAGAGGGTTGACATTCTATAGTCAAGGGTCAACCATGTGAAAAGCAAAACTGAGCCACCAAGAATCAAACTGGCATGCCATTTTTTTAATACCATTACCATTTTATTCAAGTGATCAGTGTAAAGGCTCATTTACACGCGAAGACAATCTTTCAAACGATTGAAAAATTGAGAGTTCTAACAGTCATTTTGCATAAAGTACTAATGGGCACAAATGCCCATTAGCACTTTATCAGCTTCACTTGCATGTAAATGAGCCTCCAGCAGCTATTTGCACATCCCAGCATATGGTCTGGACTGTGCACTCAGCTGCATTGTCTTCACATGGGCTGCCTTGGGCTGTTAGCTGAATACAATGTAATCAGCTGCTCCCATGCAGAACACAGCGTGCGATCCCGGCTATCTCTCTCCAGCTAAACAATGGATTTTATGCTCACCTAAAAATTATCATTCAGCCGAAGAGTGAAAGATGGAAGCATTTGCACGCAACGATTTTTGCTCAAAAGCTATAGTTTGAACGAATTTTGAGCGATAATCATTGTGTGTAAATGGGGCTTTACTCCCAGAAGGCAAATCAAGTTCAGACTAGTACATAAGGACTTTGATGCAATAATGGGCCCGAAGGTCCAGCAGAAGACAGCCTCATTTGGAACTGACTTTGGAGCCAATCACTTGCATCTATTTCTTATGTGATGATCACAAATACCATATTAGATCTGATTGATGATAAAGTGTGTACAATGATAACAAAGAAGTTTATGATGCAATTAAAAATACTTTTGACTATACATGTTCTGTATGGATACAGAAGGCTACTAGAGATGAGCGAATGTACTCGGATAAGCACTACTCGTCCAAGTAATGTGCCTTATCCGAGTACCGCTGTACTCGTGCTGAAAGATTCGGGGCGCTCCGCTGCAGACAGGTGAGTCGCAGCGGGGAGCGGGGCAGAGCGGGCGGGAGAGAAGGAGAGAAAGATCTCCCCTCCGTTCCTCCCCGCTCTCCCCTGCAGCTCCCCGCTCCGCGGCGCGTCCCGAATCTTTCAGCACGAGTACAGCGGTACTCGGATAAAGCACATTACTCGGACGAGTAGTGCTTATCCGAGTACGTTCGCTCATCTCTAAAGGCTACTCCTCAGTCAAAGCCCACTGATCGGACAGAGTTGGTAAATCCTAGCGCTAAGCTGTTAGATAACTCCTCTAAGTGTTCTTTAGAGTTTCCAAGAAGTTACAAAATGAAGAGAAAATCCCACTGGCCTCAAAGAACCTTTATGATACTATTATTTCATGACCTAGCACAGCTGGCTATAACATGCACACGCAGCTGTAATCCAGGCCCGCAGCTGTTATATCTAGTAGGAGAGCCGCTGCACCAGGCACGCTATGTCTATAAAGCTAAAGTAGTCATATGTAGGATATTTATGAGAAAACCTGATCTGGACGTCTTTCATGAGCGATACAATATTATATGTTATAATCATTAATAACTTCAAAGGTTTCAGTGATCCGGGGATTATTCCAATTGCCAGATTGGAGTCAGGAAGGGTTTTCTTTTTTTGCCTTCCTCTGGATCAACATTGGGGGTAATAGGCTGAACAAGATGGGCATATGTCTTTTTTCAGCCTAATATGTTACTATGTTAAGCTCTTAGTCTCCTAATCACATTTCATTAACCTAATTAGCGCTTACATCAATTATATTCACTTCTAGTTATTTCGTAATAATTACTTAAAGGGATTGTGGTAACTGCACAACAACTCACATAATGTGGGCCCAGGGTGAAGAATTGATCTCCCTGGGTCCTGTTCTTCACACTCCTGGCAATCGCTGGGCAAAGCCGTACATTTCCCCTGGCTTCTGCAGGGTTAACGTAGCATTATAGACAGGACATTGTAATACCAGGACAGCAGCAGATCCATCCTAATCCATCAAAGAGAGGTCCCGATCAAGGGACCCCACTCTATGACGTTATTATGCCCGAATAGGGCATATGAACAGGGGTTGTGCTTTTGGCACAACCCCTTTAACACTTTCGCATCCCATAAGTATATATACGTCATGGGGATAGGAAGGAGGTTGAGGCGAAATTATATATTTTTAGGCTATATGGATGTTGCGGGCTCAGGAGCTAAGCCCACACCATTCGCAGTAGGAGCCAGCAACAGCGAGGATGGGTGAGAACACCAATTCCCACTGGTAAACCCTTACATTGATCATGTCATGTATGAGGAGCTCCCTCTGTGATGTCATCGGCCCTCTGTTATGTAATCATGAAGGGCCGATGGGTTGCAATGGTGTCTGGGTTTGCCATGGCCTGTGATCGCTAAGATAAGTGATAACACACTGCAATACATAAGTAATTATAACATCACTGGTCCAGGTCCCTGGCAGGGACATTAGAAAACCTGTAAAAAAGAAATAGTAAAAAATAAAAATAAAAAAAATAGTAAAAAAAAAACTTTTTCTTTTGCTTGGTTAAAAAAAAGGGGATAAAAAAAAACATATTTGGCATTCCTGCATTCGTAACGACCCGTGAAATAAATTGAACCCACTTTTTATCCCTCACAGCAAACGCTATTTAAAAAAAGCAAAATCTCAGCCAATTTGAGTTATTTGTTCATTTTGTCTCACAAAAACCACAATAAAAGTGATCAAAAAAGTTGTACATACCCCAAAATGGTGCCAATAAAAACTACAGCTCACCACTAGAGATGAGCGAACACGTTCGGCTCCGCCCCTTTTTCGCCCGAACACCGAACTTTGCGAACACTTCAGTGTTCGGGCGAAAAAGTTCGGGGGCCGCCGTGGCAGCGCGGGGGGGTGCGGCGGGGAGTGGGGGGGAGAGGGAGAGAGAGAGGACTCCCCCCTGTTCCCCGCTACTGCCGCCCGCGCCGCCGCGCATCTCCCCGCCCCCCGGCGGCACCCGGACACTTACGCGCGAACACTGCAGTGTTCGGCAAAGCCGGTGTCCGGGTGCGGATGTGTCCGTAACGGACACGTTCGCTCATCCCTACTCACCACACAAAAAACTAGACCTCATACAGCCATGTCGACAGAAAAGAAATAAAGTTATGGCTTTTAAAGAGTCGAGATGAAAGTCCCCCAAAATAATCACTTCCTTAGGTCCAAAATACGCCACATCCTTAAGGGGTTAAGCTACATGACAACTTTAGTTGATCTATTCTAGAGTGACACATGTATAACTCAACTGGCTTCTATGCACAGCTGCCATTGTGAACAAGCTGAACTGCAGTGTAAAGTATGGAGAGATAGCAAGGCCTCCGGATTCCACAGCTATGAAATAGTGTTTTTTCCTGCCCACGAGTGGAAATCAATTGCGATTTTTCGCTCATGGAGGAAGAATCGCAGCTTCTCTATTTCAGTGTGAATTCCACAGCCTCAATGAAAGACATTTGACCTGTGGCCCTTCCGCAATGACATTCCGGAAAGGTTGTCGCGGGCACCCGCGTCATCACATAGCGTAGGCGCGGGAAAAGGTTATAAAAAAACAAAACTGTACTGCGCATGTCAGACAGCTAGCCGTGTGGACCATCCGCAGTACAGAAAAAAAGAAAAAACAGGTACGCGCAGATGCTGGCCGGGCACAGGTTTGGATTACGCTGTGCGCTCCCGCATGCGGACTCCGGCTCGGTTGTGTGCAGCCTGTCTAAGGCCGTGTTCATGCTTTTTGATCACACAAAAAAACTGCATGCGGTATTAAAGGGGTTTTCCATTGAAAAACTATTGATGGCCTATCATCAGGATAGGTCATCAATAGTTGATCGGCGGGGGTCCGTCGCTTAGGACCCCGACTGATCAGCTGTGTGGACACATGCTGTCAGCGCTGCAAATACACAGAGGTCGGAGTGGAAGCCTCCGCACCAACTCCATGTAGTGGCCAGAATCTATGCCATGAGGAATTACTGCGGTTCGGAAGGCCAAAGGAGGTCCAGTGCGATGGGGTCTCTAAGTGGCCATTCGGTGTATATTAGAGATGAGCGAGTATACTCGCTAAGGCACATTACCTGAGCGAGTAGTGCCTTAGCCGAGTATCTACCCGCTCGTCTCTAAAGATTCGGGGGCTGGCGCGGGTGACAGGTGAGTTGCGGCGGGGAGCGGGGGGGAGAGAGGGAGAGAGAGATCTCCCGTCTGTTCCTCCCCGCTCTCCCCCGCCGCTCCCTGCCCCCCGAATCTTTAGAGACGAGCGGGGAGATACTCAGCTAAGGCACTACTCGCTCGAGTAATGTGCCTTAGCGAGTATACTCGCTCATCTCTAGTGTATATATATATATATATATAATTTCTTTCTCTTACAGTCAAATTCAATTTCCATTCAAATGAGAGAGAATAATCTACAGAAGAAGAATCTTCAAACTCAAATTCTTCTGGGATCCCAGATAAGAAAAGCTCTGATGGATAAGGGTTACTTCTTTGTTTTTCCTTGCAACTTTTTCCAACAACTACAAGGCGAAAATAGCCCATCTTCTCACCCTATATTTATATCTTCTACAGCCTCACACCTACATTGTGTGTGACAGCCCACTCAAAGTCAAATTATATAATGCACCATCATTTCTGTTCCTTGAAAGCCGACATGCTACGGCATATAGAACGTTCATTAGCGATACAAACATACCATCAAAGATGTGTGACTACACGCGCATATCATGTGCATTCGTTATGCTGTCTGCTTCACAAAATAAATGCTAGATAATCAGCAGGTATTGGTGAAGAATAGACCTTTATGACTTGATCCTGCCAAGAAACAACATAAGTGTTCTTATAAAAGGCCATTATCACAAAATAAAAGCTACATCGTGCTTCAGAATAATGGCGCAGAAGGCTTCACTCACAGGATATACAATATATATATAGTGTTCGTGGCAAAGATTTTTAATATAGGTCAGAGACCTTTGGGGTAGGAAATCCAAAGGCACAAGTATAAGGTACTGCATGTCAGAATAGCATAGGATATCATTTGATCACATGACCCTCAGACCAATCCCTAGGAGTTTTTCACTTGCAGACACAAAAAAGGCGAAGAACACTATATGGACCCCGTGCTCTCCAGTAGCTCAGCCTAAGGACCTTAAAGGGGTTAGCCGATCAAAAATGTTTATTATTTATCCACAGGATAGTTAACAAATATATCATCGCTGGAGGTCCGAGCACTTGAACCCCCAGGAAGCACGAAAGTGAATGGCACGACAGTGCGTAATCATGACCACAGCTCTTCTCGCCCAAGGAGACAGCCAAATGCGTTACTCGGTTATCTCCATAGACAGTGGATGGAGGTGCTTTAGAATAGAACATGAACCACTTGCACTACCAAAAAAATGACGCATCAGATTGGGGCACTAGTACAGCATAGATGGGGGCATTACCACAGCGTTTCAAATGAGATCCAGCAGCTTTACTTTATCTCTCATAGTTCCCACAGGTGGCTGAAGACACCCCCAAGTGCAGTGGTCGGGGGTCGGCAGACATAACCTGAGTGGGAGCTCTAGCTGTAGTTTGTGTCACGGTGGTGGCTACTCTATCTTGCACATTGGCTCACGCAGCAGATGGATTACACAAATGGTTGATAATGGTGGCAATAGTGCAATCGTCGCGTGACGCCAGTGCCTCTAAGGATAGTGTAGCGAGAGAATAAAGAGTCCAAGTCAAATAGTCTTTGCAAAACCGGAGGCAGATAGTTTTACTATCTCTTGCAGGTCGATCAATATAACATTCACGGAACAGCTTTATCAGACAGTAGAAAATTCAACAGTACTTTGCACAATCATATAAAAACAGTCTTTGATTCCTTAACTCTCTCCCTCTCTCTTCCCTTATGGTAGATGAAGCAGCCAGTCTAAGTTGGTGGTCGCACTGGGTAGTTATTTGTGGAGAAATTAATGGGGGCTTGCCGGAAGGCACACTGACTTCTGACTTAGGTTTCAGTCACACAGGCGCATCCGGGCGCCGATGCGCCCGTGTTGCTGCAGGATAAGATGGCCGCATTGCATGCGCGGACGACTCTCTGCACCGCCGGAAAAAAGAACACATGACCGGCTCCATTGCCAGTGATGTTTTCTTTCTTCTGGCGGTGTGGAGAGTCGTCCGCACCTGCAGTCGGGTCGTCTTCTTCGTGCAGTAACACGGGCGCATAGGCGCCCGGATGCGCCCGTGTGACTGAGCCCTCAACAGGATTGCGGATAACTGATGGTTACAAGGCCCGTTTTCCTTCCAGTTGTGCGGGGTCTGCCCTGACTCAGATACCTTCTGGTAGGGTGGAAAAAGACTCTCCTGCGGCCGGCTCCACAACTTCCTTTCCCCAAGCGCTGCTCGATAAGATCCAGCCTCTGTCAAGCTGGACCTGTCATGAGCTTCAACTGGATTTGAGCTCAGGCTTCACTGGATACCTCCAGGGCCTGAATTCCCGGCTCTCCCCTTCTCTCTTTTCCTTTCTTTCCTCACTTTTCTCTCCATCTCGCTAACTCCTTTACCCAATGTTGGACACTTTTATCACATTTCCCCTCAACCAATCCTGAACTAACGGAAATCCCAGCACTCAATCCCAGGGCTAGCTAAGGAGTGATTGACAGGACTCTTGGAAGTGGAACACTTCAAAGGACAATAGGGATAGGGTCAGACAAGTACCTCATTCAGACTTCAGGATGCTTGAGTGTGAACAATGACGATAGAGTACCTCCACTAGGCAAACCCAGACTTCAGGATGCGCGGGTGTGTGAAACAGACAATAGAGTAACTCTGCACGAGTGTTACCGTGCGGCAGCTGCGGTCCTCCCGGGGCGGCGGGGCGCCGGATCCCGCGGTCGGGGCGCCCCGCCCTAGCTTGCTGTCCAGCTGCGGGAGCGTGGGTTGCTGGTCGGCGTGGTGCTGTTGGTGTGCGGTGCGCACGCTTGCGGGTCCGGGCGGTGCCATGCGCATGTGCACCTGTAGTCAGCCCCGTGCATTAGCACCTTTTAAATTGGTGCTGTGGGATTAAGTTTCTCCCTCTCTCCGCCCCTGGCTGGAGGCTTGTGTTTTTAAGGCTGGCCGTGACCTGCATTCACTGACAATTATTTGGTTTCCTTCAGCGTGCTAGCACCCTGCCTCTGTTGATCTCCAGTGCTGTCAGCTTGTTCTGTCATATCTGCCAGGTTCTGCCATCTGCCTTGGTCTGCTTGTATTGTTCTGTTAGTTGTATCATCTGCCCATCCTGTCTGTATTCTACCTTGTTACATCTTGGTACGCCAGTGTCCCCTCTCGGTCCCTAGTGAGAGTAGGGACAGCCGCCCAGTTGCTCGCCTGGGATTAGCCAGGAGTGGAAGCAAGTAGGCAGGGACAGGGTATGGTGGGTAAGTTCTAGGGCAACCCAGGCTGGCATACAGGTGGGTAGGATACCATAACATAATAACTGGCCCTTAAAATTACCCTGTGGGTTTTGTTTGGCTCTCCAATGGAGACTATGAATGTTCTTGCTAGACAGTTAAAGGATCTAGTGGGCATGATCCAAGACCTGTCCGGCCGTATGGTGGCCCAGGAGCAGCGAGCATTGGCGCAGGTTTCTGCCGCCCCGTCTATTCCTGAGCCCAAGTGTCCTCTCCCTGAGGTATTTTCAGGGGAGAGAAGCAAGTTTTTTGTTTTTCAGCAGGCATGTAGACAGTATTTTCGGATGCAGCCCTGTTCCTGCAGCTCAGAGTCCCAGAGAGTGGGATTGATTATGTCCCTACTGCGGGGTCCCCCCCAGATGTGGGCCTACTCCTTGCCCGGGAGTTTGGCTTGCCTGCAGTCAGTGGATTCGTTTTTTCGGGAGCTGGGAGGTATTTTTGATAAGGTGGATCGGGCGGGGTTGGCGGTATCACAGCTCATGTCTCTACGTCAGAGGCAGCAGTGGGTAGAGGACTATTTCTCTAGGTTTAGAAAGTATGCTGGTGAAACCTCCTGGAACGATAGTGCCCTCCCGCTCCTGTAACACTCAATGAGGCAATGGAATTGGCAGTAAAAGCTGACAGGAGGCTGAGATCTACAACAGAGGCACGTCAGGCCTGTAAAGCTAGGGAATATTCCAGACCCGCTTCCACTTCTTCCAAGCCAACTCCTGGTGCCGAGCGTATGGAAGTGGACCAGCTCTGGCCCGAGGAACAGCGACTGATGAGTCACCGTCTTTGCTTCTACTGTGGGAAAGCCGGACATCGTGTAGAGACCTGTCTTCAGAGACATCTGCGACAGCAGTCTGGACTGGCGGAAAACTACAGATCCTAGGCGATTGTCGGGAGGATGGCCTAGGATCACAGGTACTCCCTAAGTTGTTGGTGCCTTGTCAAGTTGGCTTCTGGAATTTTAGTCGATCCAGACAAGCCTTTATTGATTTGGGCGCTGCCGCAAATTTGATTAATTTAAATTTTGTCAGACCTCTGATGACTGAATTCTCAGCGCTAAAGTCCCCCATATACTTCACTAGCATTGACTCTACCCAGTGGCGTAACTTGAAGCTTCTGGGCCCCAAGCAAAACCTGTAACAGGGCCCTCAACTATAATGCTTTATTCATAGTACTCCCTATACGGAGAAGAGAGGCCTTAAGGGCCCCCTAAGGCTCTTGGGCCCAAGTGCAACCGTATCCCCTGCATCCTCTATAGTTACGCCCTTGACTCTACCCCTCTGTCTGCAGGTGTTGTCCAATGGAGGACTCCCATTCTGCAGTTCACTGTGGGTGTTCTCCACTCTGAGAGCCTGTCCTTCCTGGTTATGGAAAGGATGTCTGTAGATGTGGTGCTTGGTATGCACTGGTTGGCATTGAATAACCCCCAAATTGATTGGTCCACCCGCGAATTGACACGTTGGGGGTTGTCCTGTCGTAATCATGTAACTACTGTATCCATGTGCTCAGCAGATACTGTGCTTATCCCAGAATATTTGTCTGATTTTTAGGATGTATTCTCCAAGAGACTTTGCCTCCTCATAGGTAGTGGGACTGTGGTATTGATTTGATCCCTGATAGTCCCATCCCTAAGGGAGCCATTTTCAATTTGCCTGGGCGTGAGCACGAAGTCCTATATCTCTGGCCAAACGACATATCAGGCCATCCAGGTCCCCTGCCAGGGGCAGGTCTCTTCTTTGTGGAGAAGGATGGGTCATTGAGGCCTTGTGTGGATTATCAGGCTTTGAACAAAATTACAGTAAAGAACCAGTGCTCCTTGCCCCTGATTCCTGACTTATTGAATCAGGTAGTAGGGGCCCACTGGTTTTCCAAATTGGACTTAAGAGGCGCTTACAATCTAATTTGCATTCGAGAGGGGGATGAGTGGAATAGCGTGTTCAACACCCCGTTAGGACATTTTGAATGTCTGGTCATGCCCTTTGGACTTTGTAACGCCCCCGTTGTGTTCCAGGGATTTATGAACGTGGTCTTCCACGACTTTCTGTGGGTATTTATGATCATGTATCTGGATGACATTCTGGTGTACTCCTTGGACTGTGATTTCCATGTGCAGCACCTGAGGTTGATTCTGACCCTTTTGCGTGAATACCAACTTTTTGTCAAGTTGGAAAAATGCGTATTTGGTACTAAACAAGTGTCTTTCCTGGGTTATGTGATTTCACCCACAGAGATTCAAATGGAATCTGATAAAGTGGCTGCAATCTCCCAATAGGTCAGACCAGACAACCTATAAGCTCTCCAGCGATTTTTGGGTTTCGCAAATTTTTACCGCAAATTCATTAAAAATTTCTCAGTTATTGCCCAACCCCTGACCGATCTTACCAAAAAGGGGGGCGACTTGGTAAGATGGTCACCAGAGGCCCTAGAGGCTTTTAGTCGTCTAAAAAGGGCATTTTCCACTGCCCTGGTGTTAGTACAGCTGTCCGAGGTGGGGGCAGGGGCGGTTTTGTCTCAGGAGGTCAGCGGGAGATCCGGGTATAGTCCATGTGCGTTCTTCTCACGGAAGTTTAATTCGACGGAACGTAATTATGACGTGGGGAACCGTGAGTTATTGGCAATCAAGTGGGCTCTAGAAGAGTGGCGACACCATCTTGAGGGGGCTAGACACCCCATTACCGTGTACACTGATCACAAGAACTTGGTATATCTTGCCAATGCTAAAAGATTCACTGCTCAGCAGGCCAGGTGGGCGTTATTCTTTGCCAGATTTAATTTCGTCATAACATATATCCCGGGAGAGAAGAATGTGAAGGCGGACGCCCTGTCACAGAGTTTTGGGGCACCGGAAAGTGAGACTATGACTCCCGAGAATATCTTGGCTCCTGGGGTGGTGGTAGCAGCTGTAGAATCCGACCTCGTCCCTCAACTACAGAATGGTCAGCAGGACGCTCCCTCGGGGGTTCTGGAGGACACATGGTTTGTGCCAGAGACCTTGCATCTCAGAGTCATTGAAGAATCTCACTCATTGGTTCTCGTAGGCCATCCGGGGGTTCAGGGTACTCTGGATCTTTGTTCTAGACACTTCTGGTGGCCAGGCATGTCTCAGGAGATCCGCGACTTTATTAAGGGATGCTCCGACTGTGCACGCAGTAAAAGGCGGCGGCGGCGGCCAGAGGGGCCTCTGAGACCGTTACCGGTACCTTCTCATCCGTGTTTGCAGTTATCAGTAGATTTTATGACCGATCTACTGGAATCTCAGAAGTACACTACTATTTTAGTGGTTGCAGACCGGTTCTCAAAAATGGCACATTTTGTGGCGTTAAAAAAGCTACCTTCGGTAATAGAATTTTCCAAGATTTTTGTGAAAGAAATCATTCGTCTACATGGGGTTCCCGAGAACGTTGTATCTAATCGCGGGGTTTAGTTTGATGCGCCGTTTTGGCGAGCCTTCTGCAAAAACCTGGGAATGTCACTGTGCTTCTCGTCAGCCTTCCACCCACAAACTAATGGTCAGACTGAGCGGAAGAACCAGGATTTAGTGCAATATTCACGGTTGTTTGCTAGTGAAAAAGCTCATCAGTGGGCAGAATTCTTGCTGTTCGCAGAGTTTGCACTGAACAATTGCACTTGTTCTTCTACTGGGGTGTCTCCATTCTTTTGTGTAGATGGTCAGCATCCTCGCTTCCTTACGGCTATTCCTACTCCATCTGCCTGTCCTGCAGCTGATTTTGCCACAGATAACTAAAGGGAGTATGGAAAGAAGTACAGGAAAACTTGGAAGCGACGGGAACTCGTATGCAGTTGCGTAGTCGGAAGAGTCTGTCTGTGTCTGAACCTTACAGGATGGGACAGAAGGTATACCTGTCTTCTAAAAATCTCAAATTGAAGCTTCCGTCTTTAACTGGCGTCACGTTATGTGGGGACCTTTGTCATCACGCGGGTAGTGAATCCTCTGGCTTACGAACTTGATTTGTCAACTACATGGAGGGTTCACGGAGTGTTTCATAAGTCTTTATTGAAGCTTTTTGTTCCTTCGGTGATGCCCACCTCTCGGTCCCTAGTGAGAGTAGGGACCGCTGCCCAGTTGCCCGCCTGGGGTTAGCCAGGAGTGGAGGCAAGTACGCAGGGACAGGGGGTTGCGGGTAAATTCTAGGGCAATCCGCGCTGGCGTACCGGTGGGTAGGATACCGTAACAACTAGGCCTTGACAGACTGAACTTGCTCTCTGCTCACTCTCTCTCTGGGGCTCACTTACAATTCAAGCTGAAGACAAGCATTCCGGGAAACCTCTCCTCTTCTTCCATCTTCAACACATGAGGGCTGAAGGTGCCCCCATGTATCTCTGGGTTTTCTAGCAGCTCTAGAAGGTGGACCTCAAGATGGAAGACCTTTTCCAGCTCTCAAATTTATACTCTCTCTCACACCCCGTGACAGGATAGAAATTGTTACATTTACAGACAGACAGCTCATATTTTGCAGACGGTAACCCATCACATGCTGCAGCTGTGCAATACACAACAGAATAATGAGACATTTTGCACAGTGCATCAATACAAGACACTACATGTATGACACGGAGAGGGTCAGGAAAGCATGTACTGGGCCACTACAAACACACTTAACATCACACTCAAACAGACATCTACTCACCACATGAGATAGTTAGGTAAGTGTTGTGGGTGCCCCTATTAAGGGCCACTACACAAGAGATGGTGCTTCATTTTGATGTGACCATTGTGGGTGTAATAGGGCCCTATTATTTATGACTAAGGCCAGTCTTTGCATGACTTGTGGTCTACACAGCCATCTATACATGGTTTACATGTAGTGCATTAGCTGCCAGGCTGGCCAGAGAAACGACCAAGAAATGGTAAGAAGAAGGCATTATTTGTACACAATATGGAACTGCATAGTGACATTTTTTTCTGCATATTATATCTACTACGGTAATACAATGTCTATGGTGCCATTTGGCACTGCACAAACATTTCATGTTTCTATTTATCTGGGTACTGTGTTGTTCTACCCTTGCACAGTATGCACCATTTTTAGGGTGTAGGATACATGAGGTTCCCAAATCTGTTTCCATAAATTCAAGATTATCTCGCCGTTAAGTTTGTAAGACATGGCACTCCCAGCACCTACAGTATGCCTGACTGTACCTGCATCCATCAGGCATCTTGGACAGACCGCCTGTGGCATGCAAACGCACGGGGGTGTAATAGATTCTATGAAGAAAACAACCTGTATGATTCTGTCACTAGCACTAATGAGGGGAGGTCCGGATGTGGCCAAAAGGCCACTCTATTCATCCAACTCCAGGTCTGGTATATCTGAGCTCCATTTCTCAAGAGACTTATCTTTCAGTGGAGTAAAGCTACATGTCAACTGCCTGTAAAAACTGGAGAGAGGCTTCAGGAGGTTGGCCATGTGAGCCAGGTCTTCCAACCAGGTCTTCCAACCAAAGGGGACACTCAAGCCCCCAAATTGGGCTCTAAGGGCATGCTGCAGTTGGGATTATCTAAAAAGGGAACTATTGGCAAGGCCAAAATGTAGCTGCAGTTGTAGAAAGGTACCCAAAGTCAAGCTTTCCTACAAGGTCGGTGTTGTTTATCTGATATTTCAGACCCACATGGGAATAATGGGCCTAAATCTGACCAGCGACAACATCTGCATAGACTTTGCTCTTCCTCTGTTCATATAGATGTCCTTCATGTTCTCCAGCTTCTTCCCGCAAACCCAAAAGGCTTATGTCGGTAAATCAACTTCCTATGAAATTGGCCATAGAATGTGATAACACAGGACAGGACTCTGTAGTGGGGGGACCGATGTAAGTGGGTTCCCTGTATAGCGCTGTGAAAAATTTTACTGTAATATTAATAATATGCAATAACTATAATAATAAACATACTATGCATTCTTGAAAATCGCAGTTCTATAGCCAAACATCCAATTTCGCCTCTCACTTCTTCCGTGATATAAAATTGAAGTCTTTTTTTAGTGTCAAAGGGAAGATTAATTTAGACTTCCATGAGTCAGGATATAAAAAGCTATTTATAGGCCCACAAACAAACACCTTCCGAGTCAGTAGCCGGCCGGGGAAGCCTGTCTGCACTGCTGTCATATTCCTACAGCTTAAGGCTCTGTTCACATGTAAGGGGCACTCCCCTTTAAAGAATGAGCACAGGACATAGAAGTTCAACAGACTTTACTTCTTTCACAACAGTGGTACACACGCTTAGTGGTTGCGAATCCTTTTAAAGGCACATGATGCTTTAAGGTTGCAGGAACATACTTGGTGGTGCAACGCGAATGGTGGTTGTCAATCACTAGTAGTGGTTAAAATGCATTTAAAACATGACTACTGTACTGCTGGCATCACCACTTAGATGTGCATGTGGCACATGACTGATTCAACCAGTGATTGGCTGCAGAGGTCAGATGGTAAGTGCTTGCAAACAAACACGGATATAACAGCAGGCCTGTCTTAATAGACAGAAAGTCATTCATTGATGAATGGCTAAGTGCTGTGACCAATCACAGGCAGCGCTCAGCTGTCATTCAGTGACGGCTGGGCGTTGCCTCTGATTGGTCAGAGCGCTCAGCCAATCAAAGGCAATGCTTTCTGGAGTGGACATTTTCCAATCCCTGGCCTCAAGAGGACAGAAGATGACTGCCGGGGTCGGAGAGAAGAGCTGGATGTCTCTTTTAGGTGAGTAATTTATTTTTTTACTTCTTTTTACAGCTAGGGCTGATTTTCAGGGAAGGGCTTATATTTCAAGCTCTTCCCCGTCCACACTGGATAAATAAACACCAGAATAACTAGGTATAACACAGAAACCCCCGCCAAACACAACCAAGGTGGAAAAAAAGGAAATCTATCCCTAAGAGCCAGAAGGAAAAAAACATGCCTAAAATGGGGTGATCGCCCTGACAAGGATGGCTCCATGTCCCGTTCCTGGACCACCTACACTGACCCTAGGTGGAGACAGGGAAAGTCTATAAACAGGTGGTAACAAGTATTGGAGCAGGAGCAATGGCAGGAACAACCCTAAGATATAAACCAAAACATCAACTACTTTGCTTGATCCAGATGGCAGCACCTAGACTAGAAGGGCTAGACCAACATCATCCACAAGAGATGACTAATCAGCAACTTCTGAGAGCAGGGGTAGAAATAAATAAGCCCCCTCTCAACTTGGCCAGTCAAGGAAAAAGCAGAGCACCTAGGGGAATTTCAATGACCCTTTTTCAATGCCGATGTAATCCAAGGACATAACAAACCTGCAATGAAAAAGGTGTCATAATGTGTCTCGGACTGACCTTGTATCGCCAGGACATTTCCGCATCGCGGCCAGTATACTACGGACCTGTCGTGGTTGTCGAGCTGTGACACAGAGTAGCACTGAGCTCCGCTATGTGCTTGCTTGCCCACAACTTGGGTAGGGAAAACCGTCCATGCACAGTTTTCCCATTCTGACAAGTCTACTGGGAATGGCAGCGAATAGCAAATGATCTGCACATTGACCGTCGGGTATGGAACTACAGGAGGACATATCCATAGCAAGCAATCGGTAAATGGAGGACTTGAATGTCATTTTTATGTCAGAAGCAACTTTGGTAAATGAATGTATTTGATAATATTTGTGTTTTCACATCTAGGAAACACTGAGCAACTAATGTTATATTGGGAATACCCCTTTAACTTGAGACACAGTTTCAAAAATTATAATTCTAGCGCTAGACTTGGCGACTCTATCATGGCCTGTTAGCCCTTGCAGGATCAAGTTATATTCTCCATATATACTCAGCAGGTCTGGTGTGGACCCGAGCACACAGTCTATAGTATCCAATGGTATATAATCAAAGTTTCTATGGTCGACTATGTCTCTCTGTCAACGTAATACAGTCGGTCACAGGGAGAACTTCCTCATCTCAATGGTCCAAACTGACTGGGTGTCCATGAAAGGCAATGACAAGCCACTGTGCCTTGGATAGGCTATCGAGATACAGGATTTGGGTGGTGAATAGAGATGAGCGAGCATGCTTGTCCGAGCCTGATGCTCGATCGAGCATTAGTATACTCGAAAGCACTCGTTAATCGAGCGAGCACCACACGGTGCTAGGGTACATTTCAGGAGAGAGAGGGAGAGAGAGAACACAACCTCCCCTATGCAGAGCATGGGTCATCTTGAAAAATGCTCGGGTCTCCCATTGACTTCAATGGGGTTCGTTACTCGAACCGAGCTCTCGAGCATTACAAAAAGCTCATCTTAAGTAATAAATAATACCCTTTATTAATCCATTCTCTAACATGGTGGACATGCAAGACCTTGGTTATGACTGCAGGCTTAATCCATCCTGCGATATGGCCTTTAGCCATACTCCATCCCCCAAAAGAAATGGTCAACGGCCTATAGATATCAACATGCTTCAGTATGAAAACAAGCCTGCAGAGGGGGGCCCTGGAAGAGTAAGGCAGAATATTGCAGCGGAATCCGACACAGCGCCCCCCAGAGACCCCATACTTACCTCTCCGGATACGCTGTGAGTGTCCCGTGTGGCAAGCCGGTGCGCATGCACAGTGCAGCGCATGATGCACCGAGGCTGGGCAGTGACATATATTCCTGCGATACTTCCGCAGTGCTCACTGTAGAAGTATCGCGGGACGGAAGTCTTCGATTGACTGCAATGGTTGCCATCCGTGCGTTTTTCCGCACAAAATAGAACATGCTGTAATTCTCCCCTGTGAAAATCGCAGTTGATTTCCAGTCAAGGGCAGGGGAGAATCATTTACTGCATGTCTATGGATGGCTATTGCTGCGGAATCCACGGCGAGAGTCTGGCTGCGGATTCCGCAGCGTTAATCTGTCCATTGGCATTGGCCCTAAGTGACCAATACTTTACAATGTAAACCAGAGGTGTAACTTGAAGCTCCCAAGCCCCGATGCAAAACTTGTAACAGGGCCCCCAACTATAATGCTTTACTCATAGTACTGGGCTCCCTATATGGAGAAGAGAGGCCTTATGGGCCCCCTAAGGCTCCTGGGCCCCGGTGCAACCGCATCCCCTGCATCCCCTATAGTTACGCCCCTGATGTAAACTACTTCTCTATAACAAATCATTCCATGGTCTAATCTATTGTGATTCTCTTCCAGGTCTTCTTGGCATCACGTCCGTCCACTGAAGAACTGATGGCAGTTAAAATCATGACCAAGCCATATAACGAGGACCAACTCTCAAATGAGCTAGAAATCCTGGAAATGGCTGCAGAGAACCGATTTGTGATATCTTTGTGGGCGTTTATGGAAAAATCACTAAATATCCACTTTCTACTCTACAGATTCTTTGCCGCAGAGATCATCTGCGGAGTTCAGTACTTGCACGAACAAGGCGTTGTACATTGTAGTTATATCTTCCGATAGAAACATCTCAGCTTTGAGTCTCTAAGTTGTCTTCTATATCTATTGTATATACATGCAGTACTTCTCATGAATCATCGTAATAAGTGTCTTCTCTTTCTTTCTGCAGTGACCTGAAGCCTGATAATATTTTTGTAGATAACATCGGACACATCAAAATCGCTGACTTTGGTTTAGCAGCCATCAATGTGTTTGGAGAAGACACCATGGACGACTTTGTAGGCACTATTGGTTACATTGTCCCAGAGGTAAGGAACATTCCTGTCTGATAGTCACACATAGTAGGACTGAGGAATAATCGGATACTTATGGCCTCCAGTCTAACTTTCTACATGACCCAAAGGGATCAGTTTCTACTCTGCTTGTATATATCTGTATATCCCCTCACCTGTACATTCAGCTCTTCTTCTTATTGATGTTTTAACAGATAATGAACGGTGATCCCTACAACCACCTGGTGGACTCATTTTCCGTTGGCGTCATCTTATATACAATGACTATGGGTAAAGAGCCATTCTACGCCCAAGGCTCAAAGGTGGATTATCATCTGTCACTGCAAGCTTCCACCACTTAACATCTACATAGATTAGAGCTCCAATGATCCAGGGAAGGAATTTGAGGACAAACCAAGAATTAATCCTCAGGGGTTTTTCACCTTCCTCTGGATCCGGATAGCATGTAAATTATAGGTTGAATTTGAAGGACTTCTTTCAACCTTACTTGCTATGTAACCATCTAGACAGCTCATCCACAATGTGGTGGCAACAACAGAAGGAAGCTGTGGTATGGAAAACGGCTCCTTCACCCATCGGCTATGACGGAAGGAGGCTGCTGAGAAAGAAAGCAGCTCCTTCACCCACCAGACATGGATACACAGAAGGCTGAATGGTTGTACGCAGGGTTGTAGGAAAAACATCCATCAAGACCGGTCCCACTTCAAACAATCTCAAAATTGCTGCTCAATTCCCGGCTCTGTCATGTGTGACCCAGATCTGGATTTCCCAAAACAACACACAAGTGTAAGCCAAGGCCTGAAGAGCGGAATCATCATCATCATCATCATAATCATCTGCTCTTTTCTATTGAAAGTGTTTTTTTCTCTTTGTTTGTATAACTGCAACATCTTGTACAAATAAATATATAAACATTTATGCAAGTTTTGGCTAAATTCTTACTAGATACAGAACTCGGTAATTATTAAGACGATCTGATATAATTGGAGGAGGAGTGAGACAACGACTTTTGTGCCATGCGATTTTAACATCAGAAAGTCCCATTGACATTTGCAGTAAGAAAAACACAGCGATATCGCAGAGTTAAAAAAACGCCAGTGGGTAAAAGCCCTAAAAGTGATCAAAAAGTAATATTTGCCACAAAATGGCAGGATTATAAACTACAGTTTTTATACAAAAAAACAGGCCCTTGCACAGCTTTGGCCATGGAAAATTTGTAAAATTTTTGTAAAATTATTGTGGAAAGATCTGAAAATATATATAATTTTGGTATTGTCATGATTGTGAATCCTTTTGAAAAATGGCAGAATTGATGTGTTCTTTTACCCTTTTAACCCAAAACAATTAATAAAAGTTATCCAATACATTATATCTACCCCAAAATGGTTCCAACAAAAGCAACAGCTCGCCACATAACAAACAAGCCTCAGACGGCTATGTTCACAGAAAAATAAAAAATGTATGGTTTTTGAAAAGTAGAGATAAAATCCCCAAAACATCATTGTGTCCTAAACTACCAAATAAGGCAGCATCCTTAAAGGTTTTGTGTCAGGTGCCAGTATAAACTAGTAAGCAGCTTCATGCTTCCTGCGCGATAAGACGGCCGCACTACAGGTGCGGATGACTCTCTGCACCGCCGGAAGAAAGAACACATGACCGGCTCCATTGCCAGTCATGTGTTCTTTCTTCCGGCGGTGCGGAGAGTCGTCCGCACCTGCAGTGCGGCCGTCTTCTTTGTGCAGTACCACGGGTGCATCGGCGCCCGTGTGACTGAACCCTCAAATAGGAATTATTAGGTAGATTAACCCTTTCCAATCCACTGTCTGACATCTAAAGACATTCTAATTGAAGGCTGTACAGCTCCGATGTCGAAAGGCATCCGGCAGGGTATTCTTACTGTAGATTACTGTCCGTTCTGTTTTCGGGGGGGCCTCTCCAGCATGTCACATACCGCAGTACTGGCTCTAGCCAGAAGATGGCGCCATGGTATAGTGGCAGAAAGAGAAAGCCCCTTAGGAAACCCTGAATCTAAAATTGGATTGCAAAGGGTTAACACTGAGCAGCAGTTGTTCCCCCATATGCTATGCATATTGCACATCTTGTTTGAGAAGACCACCCCCTAGAAGACCACTTTTCACCGCATTGTTGGGTGGTCATGTCAAAGAGGTTTCACGGTATATCTTGGAGCCACTATTTCCTTCTGTTATTTGCCCCCTATTTACAGTATGTCTCTTAGATTTGGCTTTCTGTGTTATCTTCTGTATATTTGTACATGGTGGACAGTGAAGTGTTCCCCAGCAGGTACACAGATACAGACGTCACCATCAACCACCAGAGACTGGTACCTTGGTTCTGTGTCTGTACCTCTCCTATTCTGCAACCCTCTTGGCCAATGCTTGCAAGGTTTCATAATCTTTTTTTTTAACTCCTGCTTTTGCGGCCCATTCGCAATGTCAATTACGGACAGGCCGCGGGTCAGATGGCTTCTATTGACTTCAATAGAAGCCGTCCGTGCGGACACCGCAGGAAAATGGAGCATGCTGCGATTTTTCATCCACGAGCAGAAACCTCAATTGTTTTCCACTCGTGTGCATGAAGAATCACTTTTGCATAGCATGCTATGGGCGGTATTTGCAACGGAATCCGAAGGCGGTCACACCCTCCAGATTCTGCAATTCAAATCCGCCCGTGTGCATTTGGCCTTAAAGGAGTATTTCAATCTTCGATCCTAGCCGAGATGAGAATAATCCTCTGTATGCTGCAGCCAGAAACTGGCCCAAACGGCTGTGACCCGCTGCTTTCCATAAAAGTGAATGGAAGTTACGTAAGTAGCGTAGCACAATGTTCCCAGAAGTCAAGAACTGTGGAAACGGCATATCTCATTTGCTGCTCTGATTCTATATCACTTCTATAGGAGTTATATAAGCCGCGCCCTTGGCTGTTTCTGTGCTCCCAACCTAGTCAATAACCTATCTAACTTTTACGGCTTATTCTGTGGATATCCCATGAAAGTCTCAGATTGGAGAACCTCTAATTCTTTAATGATATCCTACAATATCTTGTCTATTGTCAGAGGTGCAGCTAGGGGGAGACGTGGAACCCCACAAGGCAGGTAGATTAAAGTGGTTTTCCAGACCCAAATACTATTGATGACGTATCCATTGGGTATCAATAGTTGATCGTGGGGACACACTGTTGTAATTACATTGGACACATTAGTGGTTCTTCCCGACACACAATCAGCTGTACTGTAGCTGAGACAGCTGAGCTGACATTGTGCCGCCGGTCCATTTTCACATCATGGTCATTATACCACGGCCCTGTCACTGCTGTCATGCCGTGACACCTATGGCCTGTCCTAATAGTGTGCCAGCAGAAGTAACAAATACTGCAACACTGAAGTATTGCATTATATGGTATAACAAAACAAACGTTAGTTCAAGTCCCCTATGGAGACTATAAACAAAGAAGAAATAATTGTAAAGAATAAAGGATACTAGGCTGGGTTCACACAGGGCGGATTTGCCGCAGATCGCCGTTGCATATCCGCACTGCGGCAAAACCGCTGCGTTTGCAGTGCAATGTAGCACAAATGAGATTTGCCAAAAAGCTGTTCTCACAGTGCGGATTTTTTCTGCACAGCCGCAGTTTGGAAATGCAACTGCGGCGAGGTTTTAAAAGAAGCAGCATGTTCATTCTATGGTCTTTTCCGCAGTGCTTTTTTGTCCATAGACCTCTATGGACGCAGCCAAATCCGCACCAAAAACGCGGCAAAAAGTAAAAAGCGCTGCGGAAACAACCGCTTGCGGATTTTTCCGCATGGAAATCCGCAGAAAAATCTGCAAGCCCAAATTAACCTTTGAAGCAGTTTTGCCGCAGAAGCAGTTCTTCTGCGGCAAAACCGCAATGGAAAAACCGTGGCAAATCCGCCCTCTGTGAACCCAGCCTAGAAGTTCAATCCTCCACTTTCTCTGTATTTATAACAAAAAAAAAAATATATATATATTTGGAATTGCCACATTCAAAAACAGTCTGATTTTTCAAAATAACGCATAGTGATCGTTGTCAGAAAAAATACACAACACCAGAATTGCACTTTTTTGGTCACCCCATCTCCAAGAAAAAATGTAATAAAAAGCAATTAAAGAGTATGTACCCCAAAATCGTACTGATAGAAACCACAGATTGTCCCATAAAAAACAAGCTGTCGCACAAACCCGTCAGTACAAAGTTATGATGGTCAAAAGATGGCGGCAGAAAATAACTTTATTTTCTCTATTTTGGCCCCAGTAGTAGTCGCTATGTTACCTTGGTACTTGCAGCTATAGGCTTTTTATATTGACAATTTAATACACAGTAGACTAGAGTAATCATAGCTACATTATATAACAGAAATTGTCGGGGTCACATAGCAGTCGATGTGTAATTTCAATTGCAAAATCACAGCTGGAGTATGAATATGATGATACGGCTGCTGTCACTGCAGAATAACGCTACAATGGACGTACATTTGATAAGCTAATTTCATCAGAAGCATAAAAATGTGCCAAGTGCATATTTTCCTTGATGAAGGCAATATTACATTACACTGATCAACCCGCTATAAGCATTGAGCAATATATGACCTTGCAATGACCTTCAAAAAAAATATCTCGCACTCCCAGTGTGAGCTCACATTTCTTATTACAATGGATATGTTACCTTGTGCTCTTCGAAGGACAAAATATTTAAATTTGCTTACTTCTTTTCCAAGAATCCAATTTTTGACCATTTATGGGCAGTTCGGCGCGTACATCTGGATATTTTACGGGCATATACATTGAAAGTACACCAAGTTTGTGGTGTGAATTATTGGCCTAATTGCATGCCGCCTCCTGAAAGTGAAGACAACACTATAGTAATTTTCGTATAGCATTCGACTTGGTGGCAGACAATGTCTCCTAGGACAACAATGTCAAGCAGGAGCAAAGGACCTAAAGAGTTGTCACTGGAACCACAAAGGAAGATGCAATGACTGGAGCTCCATGAGCTCATCTTTCAGGATAGAAGGATGCATTTTATGGGTATGTCTCCTTAACTGTGGTTTATTGCCAATCTGAAATGGTTGGGTCTGGCGGTGCTGGAACAGGAAGTGGCGCAGCAGCATTATATGTGGCGTACTTGAGCTAAGCGTCAGACATGGAGAGACGTGTTGTAAAGGGGCTTCCTGCACAAATAGGAGAGGCAAGAGAAGCTGTTGAGGGAAAAGGGAAGGCTTGCCGAAAGAGACAGAGGATGAAAAGAAGTCTGGTCTTGTATCCGGATTGAAATATAGAATGTGAGATTAATGGCGCTCCAATGGGGGGTGGAGAGAATGGCAATGTACTAAAAAAAGAGGAGAAATAGGATGGAACTCACCCCAGACATAACCGAACCCTGCGAGGAAGGTCACGGTTCGTCCAATGGTCCTAGATGGCAGGTAATATCAAATGCTGATCCAAATTACTGGTCAGGAGGACATCCCAGGAAGGGACAGCATCACAGGGTGGCTCTAGGCAGGAATTACCAGAGAAAGCAATGGGATACTTTTCTTGTATCCCATTGCTTTCTTGTATCCAGATTGAAATTTTGGGCTCACCACTATCACGATCTGGCAGACTCCCCATTGATTGCCACCCCTTTTTAATTAATGGACTGTGCTGTTTGGTTGTTAATAAACGTTTTGCTACAAAGTATGTGGAGCTTACTCAATGCAACCCTTGCAACTGAGAATTCTTCCATAGTCATGCGAGTCAAGAGGGTACAGCGACCCGGCAGTACTGTAACCCAGTCCCAGCGTCACAGAAGGCTGGACTTCCATCAAGGGTGGAGACGGAAGCAGGTAAACCATGCAGCCTACAGGGGGAACCTCAGATTCAACACAACTTGATGTGGCCTAATGCTGCTACGATAGGGGCAGAACATCCAGCAAGTCATTCACCATGGTCTTCAGGAGATTCGGGTACCGATCTACATTGAGAGTCCCTGGAATGGACACAGGTCCAATAACGCTGCATGTATGTTTTGTAGCAGAAGAAGAACACTTTGAGTACACTTTGCTTACTTAAGTCATAGCAGCAGTTCCACGGGATTTAGAGAGACACGGAAAGCGGATCTCTGCTTCTCACATTCTACTCTTCAACTTTGCAATTGGGTTTTACTTTCTATGTCTTACAAGGGCCACAACACAAAATTGAAATCCAATTTCCAAGCCTCCCAGGAGCCCATATCTTCCTATTCAAGTACGTTATTGTACTTTCAATATAGGACACGTGTATTGAGATATAGCGCTGGATCAGTCTTTTTGACTGCACCTTGTATAACTTTTCATTATAGAATAACTATGTTCAACCACATACATTCCAGTAAGGCTTTTTCGTACAAACCATTTGCAGAATATGGACCCTCAATAGATAATTCTGTGGGTGAGATTACACTGCTGGTAGCCCCCCAAGATCAACCATTGTATCTTAGAGTGCACACTCACGGGGTTGCTAAAACCTGCAGAGAAAACATAGTATTAAGTGGCACCAAGATAGACATTCAATAGACATATAGAGTCCTCCAAATCTTAGCTCTTGGCTTTAGACGTACGTTCCAACTCTTCTATTTTTTAATGAGATTGTCCTGTAAAATCAACTTAACCCATTAAGGACCAAGCACAGTAAATTTACAGCACTTGGTCCTGGGCTTTAATTCCAACCGATAATAAAACTATGGTGCAGGATTAAAGCCCCTGCTTCTGCAATCAATCAGAAGCAGGACGGGTTGTCAGCTGTTAGACACACCTGATAACCCTGAGGAGGAAGAAGAAATGGTTTGTAACCTCTTCTGTGTTCTCCTTTCACTAGTACATAGCACCCAATGAGCGCTATGTATTAAGGAGCGAAAGCGGAAGTGTTTCTTCCACTACGTGAGTCGGCTGTCATGTGACCGCCAGGATCCCCTGGCATAGCAAAGCTACAGGGTTCCAGCAGACTCTGATCAGCTCTGCCAGTGACTATTGTCACTACAGGGGGATGTTTTCCCTGTAACTGGGGCTCCTATGGATGCTCCAGCTACAGCGGAAAAATGCCAAATAAAAAGAAAAAAAAAAGACCATATGAATGTCCCCTATGTCCCACAGAGGTCTTATATGACATCATGGGGGACATAGATAGTAAAAAAAAATTACAAGAAATTACATAAATAAGTAAAACAAAATTACAGAATAAAATGAAAAAATATATACATAACAAAGAAAATAACCCAAAGCCGACGCCAACCAAAACAGTCGCCGTATGCATCCTGTAATCCAAAACCATATTATTATATAAAAACGTCCTAAATAAAATAAGGAACCCATTCCCATACTTTATTTTAGTGTAAATATACTTATTAAAAAAATTTTTGCTTTTTTACTCCAAGTAAAACTAAAAAAACAGAATAAAAAAGTCAGTGAAAAAGATATAAAAAAATAGCCCTATAGGTCACGAAAAAAAATGCAAGAAAAATGATTGTGGTCGCTGAAGGTAAAAAAAAAAATAGGGCAGTTAAACCACTACATGGGTAAAAATCACAAAAAGTATGTGGTCCTTAAAGTACAAAACAGCGTGGTCCTTAAGGGGTTAAAAGTAGATGGCGCTTATGCAAATATTCCCTTTAGGATGTTTTTTGGAAGCTACTGTAATATTTGGGGCTAAATGTCCCACAAGCAGGGACTAAAATGCTAGTAAGTATGACTTTAGGCAATAGGAGGGATGTTAGATATGGGTCCCCGAATGTATCAGTTCTGCACATCCTAAAGGGGTTCTTGATTTTACACAATCCTGATTTAGCCGACTTACAAGAACCATGATATTCCAGAGTGAATTATCAGGTACAGAAGAAAAAAGAAGAATCCTTTCACATCGTCCTTACCTTGTCGAGAGGAAAGTTTTTAAGTCTCAGAAAACCCAGAGTTAGGACAATAGTTCACCTGCTGTCACATTCAATGATTGCTCGACTGCCTTCCTGCACATGAATTTGTACTTTAGCAACCAGCTGCCTATAAAAGATTTAGTATTCATGAAAATGTAATTTTGAATCCTCTGCTGCACATTTTTTCCACTTAGGTAACAGTCCTGAGTCATCACCATAGTCAATACCAGTCAAGGAATGTGTTCTTACGTAAAAGGAACAATGAATCCTGGAGGATTAGCTGTAATTGGCCTAATACATTAGAATGAAAACTTTTTAAGTGAACAGGGTTTAGTAAAGGTAATGGAAACCAAAAGGAAACACTACAGGGCACTTCATACTAAATTCTGGTAAGTTATCGATCAAGGGCAAGGTTATGGATATCATAGGTGCATAACTAAAGGGTCAGGGGCCCTGATGCAAAACGTGAGCTGGGGCCCCCCCTCTATTTGTATCTGTACCCGTACCTAAACCATGCTGCACAGAGACATAACTTGAAGCTTCTGGGCCCCAATGCAAAACCAGTAACAGGGCCCCCAACTATAATGCTTTATTCATAGTACTGGGCTCCCTATATGAAGAAGAGAGGCCTTAAGGGCCCCCTAAGGCTCCTGGGCCCGGGTGCAACCACATCCCCTGCACCCTCTATAGTTACGCCCCTGGATGCAATTCTTGTTCTGCTATGGGGCCTGTGGAGAGTTTAACCCTTTCCAATCCACTGACTGACTTCTTCCTACATTCTGATTGAAGCTTGTACAGCTTTAGGCTGGATTCACACGAACGTATATCGGCTCGGTTTTCACGCCGAGCCGATATACGTTGTCCTCGGGTGCAGGGGGGGGAGGATAGAAGAGCCAGGGCCAGGAACTGAGGCTCCCGCCCCCTCTCTGCCTCCTCTCCGCCCCTCTGCACTATTTGCAATGGGGAGAGGCGGGTCGGGGGCGGGGCTAATTCCTGGACTTTAGCCCCGCCCCCGTTCCGCCTCCTCTCATTGCAAATAGTGCAGAGGGGCGGAGAGGAGGCAGAGAGGGGGGCGGGAGCTCAGTTCCTGCACTTGGCTCTTCCATCCTCTCCCCCATGCACACGAGAACAACGTATATCGGCTCGGCGTGAAAACCGAGCCGATATACGTTCGTGTGAACGCACCCTTAGGCCTCATGTCCACGGGGAAAATAAGAATTAAAATCCGCAGCGGATTTTAACTCTTCTCCCGCGCGCGGATCCGCACCCCATAGGGATGCATTGACCACCCGCGGGTAGATAAATACCCGCGGATCGTCAATAAAAGTGATTTTAAAAAAAATGGAGCATGAAAAAATCTGGACCATGCTCCATTTTCATGCGGGTCTCCCGCGGGGACGGCTCCCGCGGGCTTCTATTGAAGCCTATGGAAGCCGTCCGGATCCGCGGGACACAAAAATCATATTTTACTTACACGCTCCGGTTCTTCTCTTCGGCGCCGCGCCATCTTCTCTCAGTCGCGGCCGGATCATTTTGCTTCGGCCCGGCGCATGCGCGGGGCACGTCACCGACGTCATCATGCACATCCGCCGAGCCGAAGAATGAAGATCCGGCCGCGACGAGAGAAGATGACGCCACAGCGAAGAGAAGAAACGGAGCGGATGGGAGGTGAGTTTATTCTCATTTATTCTTATTTTCAGCCCTCATGTCCGCGGGGCAGGAGGGACCCGCTGCAGATTCTACATGTAGAATCCGTAGCGGGCCCGATTTTCCCCGTGGACATGAGGCCTTAATGTCAGAAGACGTCCGACAGAGTATTCTTACTGTCTATTGCCAGCCACTCTGCTGTCGGAGCCTCTCTGGCGCACACACACTGGCTTTAGCCAGCAGATGGAACAGTAAAAAGAGAAAGCCTTTTAGGAAACCCTGAATTCAAAATTGGATTGGAAAGGATTAAGGGCTATAAAGGGTGCAAAGGTAGCAGTTACATCTGGGCCCTTGTGCCTTGGGAGACCCAAAGCCCCTCCATAAGTGAAAAGGCACTAATATTATAAATGGCGCATGGTACTATAGATTTTACAGCTTTATGTTTTGTCTCTGGCCCCAAATTCGGTTGGTCATGTGAGCCTCTGGAGGGCTCCACTGGTGCAGCAACATAAGCAATCCCTGGAGACCAGACTTGCCCCAAGATAGAGGGTGAAAATGACATGAACTAGCTCCAGAAGAAGCCATTGTTTTAATTCCTATAAGTCCCACCATTAGACTACGATAATGTCTGTTGGCCAATTTTCTATAGACAAAATGGTAATATCACAGGGACAGACAGCAGGCAACACCGAGTCAAGATCAAGTGCACCTGCTTCTATACAAGAAGGCACCATGAAGATAGGAAGGAATGTCAACCAGCATAGAAGTGTTGTGATGTCAGGGCATCTGGTCAAGTGGTAAGGAGTCTTGAAGGCGAGAGAGCTGAAATCTGCAATGAGTTGTGGAGAGACTTGGCCAACAGATAAATAGAGGCAAGACTCACCATGTGCAGTTATGTAACGCAGAAGCCAGGATAGTGTCTGAGTAGCCAAGTGAGCAAGGCCATGCAAAAAGCAGAGTCCTGAGTAGGTTTAAGATACTCCAGTACTACTATATCTGCACACAGAGAGAATGAATAGGGTGGAGGAAGCTAAGAACTTTGAGACTGGCATAGTTGAGTTTGGCGGGCCACCAGCAAGTGTTCCCTTGTAATCAGTTGGTAAGCGTTTCTGCCTCCCGAGTGGAACAAGTAAAGGGTTTCCTGCATCAAAACCTGATCTCCATGTCTTCCTAAAGCAAGCTAGTTCATATGACACACCCAGAGAAGCACCTGCATGTCTCTAGTAAGATACCCACCTACCATTACATAATGGTACAGTAAATCAAGGGCACCTGCTGTAAGAAGCAACTAACTAAAGAAAGCACAGAGACTGCTTGAGAGTGAGCCAGATCTTGCTAGAGAGTTTACCTTGTCCTAAGATGGCAAAGTTAAGCTTCAACAGTATTCATATGTGTATGCTGCATTGCAGTGCCAGTTGAACTACTGTATTTAATTGCTACGTAATTCTCAGTAAAGACACTGTTTACTGCAACCTTGCATTGGTGACATTGTCACTCATTCTCCTGCACTCAGTGCCACCAGAGATATACACTGGGTCATAAGAAACCGGCCTAGACGTTGCGCAACGCTAGATATATATGTAAATGATCAATAATACTCTTTACCCTGTGGCATCATACAGAGTAAAAAAAAATGTGTGTCGTACTAGCTGCCTCACAGGGGCGTAACTAAAGGCTCAGGGGCCCTGATGCAAAACGTGAGCTGGGGCCCCCCTCTATCTGTATCTGTACCCGTACCCATACCTAAACCATGCTGCACAGAGACATAACTTGAAGCTTCTGGGCCCCAATGCAAAACCTGTAACAGGGGCCCCAACTATAATGCTTTATTCATAGTACTGGGCTCCCTATATGCAGAAGAGAGGCCTTATGGGCCCCCTAAGGCTCCTGGGCCTGGGTGCAACCGCATCCCCTGCACCCTCTATAGTTACGCTCCTGCTGCCCCATGGTAGTACTAATATAGGTTGCCAGAAGTGCCCTGGAGTAAGTAGCCATGCCAAAATAATTCACTTAAAGGACCCTTATTGTGAATCACTGGTCTCAATGGTCATGGGCATTTCCTATAGACATAAGGGAGAGATTTACGCCAGAAACTAGCATAAATTGTGTCGCAAATCTATCGAAGCTCCTAGCTGGCGTAGATTTCTTTTTTCTGATGCAGAGATGCCAAAAAATCTGCCGAGTTTATTAAGACACGTGCGTCTCCCAATAAATTTGGCGCATCTTAATCCGGCGCACTTTATAACACAATTAAAACCTACTATAAACAACCTTCGTCTTATGTAGCGCACAGACTAAAATACAGCCAGGGATAAATGAAATGAAAATTGACGGCCCCGTTGAAGTACAATTGAAATGCGAAGCGTGGAAATGGCGTTATGGTGCTTAAACAAAAGAGGTCATTTAGAGGTGATCGAGACGATTAATTCCATTCTCATGTCACATCTAAAAATGCTGCGCATCTGAGGTGGCAGACGAATAGACAGAGCGGCGCTGACATCGGACGGACACAGCTTGTTTACTACGTATGGATCAATCTACACAGACACCACAGAAACGTTAAATGAAGGAATGCTGCGTAAAAGTAAATGAACCTCGCGGAAGCGTAAAACTGGGACCGAAAGAGAGCAATGGTGATTAGTGTTGCTCATTTAGAGTTGCAATGAAACAAACTAATTACTCCACGCTCATTAGTCGGTGACAATGAGTGATCGGCTACTATGTATTGAGGGAGATGATTAATGTCGATTGTGACATAATCCCCCCCCCCCCGAAATAAGAGAAAAACCGCCGGCGTCAGCAGCTTGCACGCTACTATCTGCTGTTCTATTGTTGGATGTGACAATGGGGTAAACGCTCGTTTCAAGGTCATTTTCAAAGCATGTCGTGATAGGATCAGTGGATCAGGAATAAACTTCTTATTTTCGGCTGCGGGTATCATGCTTTGTTGGTGCATCTATGCCCAGTTGCACTTGTGACCCATCCTCTAAACAGCAGTCGGGGGTATTGCCAAGTTGTAACTCATGCCAATGTCTATGAGAATGCAGTCTGCATAAAATAGGATTCATCCTACATCTCATGCCTCATTAAAGAGTAAGAACAACTTCTTAAAGGGACAGTCCACAAATTACATATAGGATAAGGTAGATTGAGTCAAGTCAGTGTGCCAGTATTCTGGAGGTAGTGCACCTAAAAGGTGTAAGTACCTTGAGTCATCTGTGTTAGACACTTTTTTACCTTTTGCCAGACATTTTTTTGAAAAGTGTCTAGACAACAGGTATGAGGTTTTCTTGAGTTATTCATGGCATATGCCTGTTTCTTGGCACCAAATGATGGCGTAAAGTAAGCCAACCTTGTAAAGAAGAGTAGCGTCACACAAGGGGGCACGGTTATTGCTAGCAGAATTTTGGTATAAATTGCACTTTTTTTGGAGTATATCAATTTAGACAGATGTACTATTGATTTGTGCCAAAAAGAGCAGACGTCACACCTCTCACTCCACTTTTTCGAAAGTGTATAGAAGAGGGGACGTCATTTACTGCTTGGCCAGAAGTTTGAGACATTTATGACTTGTGACTTTTTAAGAACTCCAGTAGCTGAGTGGCGTACGAAGAGACTCCACATCTCTATGAGACCTATTTAACCCTTTGCAATCCAATTTTGGATTCAGAGTTTCCTAGTGGGCTTTCTCTTTTTGCCATTATACAATGGCGCCATCAGTTGGCTTGAGCCAGTACTGCAGTATGTGACATGCCGGAGAAGCCCCCCAACAACAAAGCGGCCAGTAATCTACAGTAAGAATACCCTGCCGGACGTCTTCCGACATCAGAGCTGTACAGCCTTCAATCAGAATGTCTTTAGACATCAGACAGTGGATTGGAAAGGGTTAAAATTGCAAATTTATCAACATCACATGCCATTGGATAAATTAGACTTTAAACTGAAAATCTGATTGAAAAAACTGTCGTGGAAAAATCCCCTGACGATAAATACTCCCAGTGCGCCAGAAAAGTGGCATCAAAAATTGCCCTGAAAAGCTGCGCTAACTCTATCACACAGGTTGTCACACTGGGATAAATTTGGCGCATTTTATGACTGTCACATCTAAGCTTATAGGGGCGTATTGTATAGTGTGTGCAGGCAAAAGTGCAACATACGTTTATTACATCTGGCGGGCCCTCCATGCGCCAGACTGAAAACGTATGCTACTTATGAGCTGGTGTAGGCTGCAGCTATAATTTATGCGAGAATTTATGGGGTAAATTAGAATAAATCTGACGGGCCGCATGTGCACTTTAAAGCCATTTTCACGCAGATGTATTTGCACGGGTATTTGTGCACACAATACGCAGAGAATAGAACCCATTTATGTCAATCGGTTTGTTCACACCTCTATAGTTAGGCGCGCGCATTTCAGTTGCGGCAAAAAAAAAATAACATGTTCTATTTTTCTGCGTATTTCTGCACCAAAGGTCCCCTTAGAAGTCAATGAGGGTGCGCAAATACGCAAGAAGATGCATGAAACACTGCGTAATTCCACTGGAAAAAGAACACATCTGGAACTCATTCGATGAATTAGCAATTTCAATCGGTGTGTGTTTGTGTCCCATGCGTAAAAAAGCATGCGAGCAGAAAAAGTGCAGGAAAATACGCCGACACACGTGCAAAAAAAGCCTCTTTCATAGCGCTAAAATGTTCGCACTTGTGTATACATCCATGTGAGGCCGGCCTTAGAAAAGTGTTGTAGGCCTGTGTTAAAAGGCTAAAAATCGCTAAATATAGTGTACACCAGGGGCGTAACTATAGAGGATGCGGTTGCACCCGGGCCCAGGAGCCTTAGGGGGCCCATAAGGTCTCTCCTCTCCATATAGGGAACCCAGTACTATGAGTAAAGCCTTATAGTTGGGGGCCCCGTTACAGGTTTTGCATTGGGACCCAGGAACTTCAAGTTACGCCTCTGGTGTACACCATTATTTGTGACTTTTGCACCAGAAATCTAGCATACGAATCTTAATACATGTGCGCCATTCTGTCTACACAGCATCAGCCCCAATGTTTAGAATAGGGTCTAAGCGGCAAAATATGACGCAGAGATCCGGAATACTGAGGGTATATACAATGAAATTGCAGCAAACTTTCCATGGCGAAAGCCACCTCCAAAACCGCAATAAAATCCTCAGCTCTCCGCTGCTGCTTTTGTCGCAGTTTTGTCACGGATTTAGACCTGTCGATAGACAAAATTAATGTGACGAATTCCGTTCCGCGATCAAGAAGTGATGTTGCCCACTGACAGTACAAAATCCGCATGCAGATCCGCACCAAAGACTGCGGCAGAGAGCCACAAATTTTGACACGTTTTTTACAGGCGGAATTCACTCATACAATTCCGCTGTGAATTCCGCCGTCTGAACGCAACCCAAGGCCGGGCGGGACTCCCATGAGGCCGGGCACGGCCCTTGCTCGTTCACATGTGGAGTATGTTACAGATTTGTATGCAGAAAATATCCTGCGTTTCTTAAGAAATCTCATTGAGACGCAATTCACAACATAAATTAACCCGTGGCGCCAATTTCAAATCCGCAGTTTGTCAATTTCAGCTATAGATTTTCACTGTGGATTTCACCCCTTCAAATGAGTGGGTGGAATCCGATGTAAATCCACACAAAAATCCACAAATTAGTTTAGTTTTTCTGCTACGTAAATTATGTCCAGCGTGGGCGTATCCTGAAGAAGCCGTCACAATTAGCGGAATTGGTGCTGAGTGGAAATTCCACACCAATTTCACATCAATTTCTGTGGCAAAGCTGTGTCAGAATCTGCGCAACCCACAGCAGACTTCACTCCTTCTGCCCACACATCCTTCTCAGAGCTGAAGGTTGCCCACCCACATGGCAGAGCTGCGGTGCCCGCTGTCACCAAGCAGAGTCGCCTCGACTCATCCTTCCTGTCCACAGCTGGCGCACACATCCGTACACAAGCCTATTGTATTGACACGGTTCGCTGGCTTCTTCTGCTCCTCTGGTGTCCATCCCTTCCTCCCGCCCTGTACAAGGCGGGACGAGCCGCCATCTTCCTACCATGTGCTGGGATCGCCTCTCTGTATATGGGGTTTCACCTCAGTGCTTTCCTTTATTGTTGCACCTCACTTTCTAATACACTCAGGGTGAAATCTGCTACCGATCTGCGACAAAAAATTAATGTCAAAGCTTGTTGCAGATTTTGGTGCAGAACTGCACGAAAATCAGATGCGCAAAATATGATGCACATTTTAGAGTGGATATATGTGAATGTAGCCTCAGGATTGAAAACATGCAGCGCCCCCCTCAGATCCTGCAGTAAGTCAAGCAAAAACATGAGCTTGTGTATCAAAACTTATTGCCCATAGTAACCAATCAGAGCTCAGCTTTCCTTTCTCCAGAACAGTTTCAGAAATGAAAGTTGCACTCTGATTGGTTGCTGTGGGCAACAGTGATTGTTTTACTATTATACGGTTTTAATAACAGTTTTTCTTGGAGTATTCCTTTAAGACAGTGGATCCCAATCTTTCTGCAGACATGACCCACATTTGGGTAAGCCCTTTGTTTGTTACCCCCTCCCTATAACTACTGCACCTCTCGGCACCTAAAAGTCCCTGTAAAAATTGAAACAACGATAATTTTACTGAAAACCAGTGGATACCATCCAAAGAACAAGCATAAAAAGTACGTACAGTAAAGGGTGCAACAATGGCAAGAAATATTATGCACGATTTCTAACCCTTTCCAATCCAATTTGTATCCTGGTTTTCCTAGGGGGCTTACTCTTTTTCTGCCGTTATACAATGGCGCTATCTGCTGGCTAAAGCCAGTACTGCATGAGGTGACACGTTGGATAGGCTCCGACAGCAGAGAGGCTGGCAATATACAGTAAGAGAACCCCGATGGATGTTTTCCAACATCGGAGCTGTACAGCCTTAAATCATAATGTCTTCAGAGGTCAGACAGTGGATTGGAAAGGGTTAAAAAATATATCCATCTTTAACAAAATGCGTATAGGTTGTACTAGGCGTTTAATACTTGACACGGCACTTGTCGCTCAACAGTCGGGCGCACAGACTGGAAATGATGTGTCATCATACTTCATTGCTTATATATATGTACTTGAATTGTTTCCAGAAGACTCCAGTGCCATCCGGCTACAAATAGCGCGCTCTCTCGAACATGCTGGAAGGTCCAGAAAGAAAAGACAAACAAAGTGGGCTACTGGATAACAGATGGTGCTCAATTTTTCTGGTTTGTCTTGAGCTATTACCACAGTACCACGGCAGTAGTAGTTTAAAGTACTGTACTAGAAATGATTTTTACATGCACCAGATGTCATACAGTTACCCAGTAGCCCAATTTGTTTATCTTTGTTTTCTGGACTTTCTAGCATGTTCAAGAGCATGTGCTATTCATACATTACATGGCACTGGAGTCTTATGGAAATAATGTGACTATGGATAAGAAGTGAAGCACAATGACACATCACTTCCAGCCATAGTGTTGAACCACCATACAGTTGAACCACCATTCTGTTGAGCCACCATACAGTTGAACCATCATACTGTTGAGACACCATACTGTCGAACAACCATAATGCGGAACCATCATACTGTTGAACCATTGTACTGTTGAGCCGTCATACTATTAAGCAACCATACTATTAAACAATCATACTGTTGAACCATCATACTGTTGAACCATCATTCTGTTGAACCATCATTCTGTTGAACCATCATTCTGTTGAACCATCATTCTGTTGAGCCGTCATACTATTAAGCAACCATACTGTTGAACCATCATACTTTTGAACCACCATACTGTTGAAACATCATTCTGTTAAGCCGTCATACTCTTGATCAACCATACTGTTGAACCATCATACTGTTGAACCACCATACTGCTGAGCCACCATACTGTTGAACCGTCATACTGTTGAGCAACCATACTGTTGAACCACCATACTGCTGAGCCACCATGCTGTTGAACCGTCATACTGTTGAGCCACCATACTGTTGAACCATCATACTATTGAGCAACCATACTGTTGAACCACCATACTGCTGAGCCACCATACTGTTGAACCATCATACTGTTGAGCAGCCAAACTGTTGAGTCGACATACTGTTGAGCTACAAGTCCAAGATCGACTATTAAAAGACTGTTACGGGCTATACACATTTTGTTAAAGATGGATAATTTTTTTTTAATTTGTTGTTTTATTTCATAATCTTCTTGTGACACCACAGGGGGATGCAGTTCTCACTTTGGGAAGCACTACTTTAACAGATGAGAGAACTGCTTAAAGGGGTTGCCTCATAAAGACACCCCTTGCCTTTGAGTTTTCATAGGTCATATGGATGACATAGAAGCAGGTACGCTGCTCACGACCCCATCTCTCGATGCATTTAATGGATGCATGTAATGCTATATTTCCCCTCAGAGGTTGGTTGCCCCGTGATAACAGCAGATTGCCTCTTTATTCAAATCATTTTAAAACTAAATTCCTTAAAGGGGTTGTCCAGGACTTTTACTATTGAAGATACCCATCTGTCAGTTGTTTGTCCAGTGCAAACATTGCTGGAAGCAGATAGTGATGTCAACATTTCAGCAGCCTGGTTTGCTACTGTAGGCACAGCTCCCATTGAATTCAATGTGAGCTGCACCTACAGTACCAACCAGGTCGCTACAATGCACACTGTGACAGAGGGCCTGGTGTAGAGCTGATCGATTGATATCGGCGAGCCATTCACTTCAATGGGAACTTTGCGTGTAATACCATGCCTGGCCACTGCAGTGGGAACAGAGCTGTCTACTTCCTACAGAAATCAGCTCGGTGCACAAGCGCGCTGCTACAGAGATTAGCTGATCTCAAGTGGCAGACCCTTACTGATCTGCTATTGATGGCCTATCCTTAAAGTAAATTTTCTAGAACAGACATTTAAAGCATATTATAAATGATATAGCAAAAACAAAATCTGATCAATGGGGATTTCACTTGTGGAATCCCAACGGATCCCGAAAACATGCCATTGCAGGTCCCTAACTGAGACAGATGGGTACAGTAATGCATGTACATTCACTGTCCATTACAACAGCACAGCAGACTCATTAGACCACCCAGCTAATCAAATTATTGTAGCATATCCATTGGACATACCAATAAAGTCAGTCATGGAAATCCTTTCAAGGTGAGTGAAATATGAGCGACATTTTTTTACATCTCAAGTATCAGACATTTGCGCTATCTCGCGGTATTCCTGTTTCGTTTACAATTGTGATAGCACAACCAAATCTACTTTAATTACTAAAGGTTTTATTCTAAAAAGGATTAATTCATATTAAAGGGGTTGTCCCACCAAATGAAGTTATCACCTATCCACTCGGACCCCCACCAATCCAGAGAACAGGGTCCCCGATTGAATAGAACACTGGTTGAGCATGCACAAGCACTCATTTGGTCAAACAACACCTTTAACCCTTTCCAACCCACTGTCTGACGTCTGAAGACACTCTGATTGACGCCTGTGCAGCTCCGATGTCGGAAGACGTCCAGCAGGGTATTCTTACTATATATTTCTGGCCACTCTGTTGTCGGTGGCCTCTCCGGCATGTCAAATACCGCAGTACTGGCTCTAGCCAGCAGGTTGTGCCATTGTATAATGGCAGAAAGAGAAAACGCCCTAGGAAACCCTGATTCCAAAATTGGATTGCAAAGGGTTAAAGGGATATTCTGGCAATTTGTTTAATTTTTCCATTTCTGTGCATTGCGCTGCCGCTTCATTTATTTCAGTGGAGCAGTAGAGATAACACAGTGCTATGTTCGCTAATTCCATAAGTCTCATTGGAATGAATGGTGCAGCACAGCTTATGCACAACCAGCTTTCCATTCACTGCGATGCAGCCGAGCATCAGCTATTTTCATCAACCCCAAATGACATGAATGGAGCAGCAGTGCACAGTGTAACCAGCTCTCCATTCACTCCAGTCAGTGCTGCGATGCAACGCAGACCGGAAATAAGGCAAACGAGAACCCTTGTTATCATAATCGGTGGAGGTCCCATTGGTCAGGTGAAAATTGAAAAATTTGACAAATTGCCCTTTAAGTGATTTTTACACAATAAATAAGGACCATAAATAGATGGTTTGCTTTGGACAATCCCTTTTTGTTAGAAGTGCCCATGTGTTCAATTCTACTGCAGCACCTCCGCAGGAAAGATGAAGAATTACACAACTTTCATTGAAATCAATGGATTGTTAGTGTAATGGATAGATATGCCGGATCCCTAAGAGCGATAGATACTCTTTGTAGCTATTTTACCCTCTGACTAATAGATGAGTGTTAATTAGGTAATTCACGGCTATTATCTCAGAATGTATATTGTTTTGTACAGGTCAAGTACCTTATCAAAAAATAATGTTATGTAATGGAGTCATGAGTAGTCAAGTAAATAATAGTCTGTATGTCACAAAGCTAATAGGGTTGCCTCATGAAGATAAGTTATCCCCTATCCCCAGGATAGAACATAACTATCTGATCGGTGAGGGTTCCACCACTGGGACCCCCAATGATCATAAGAACGGGAGTCCCATAGGTCCATGAATGAATTTGATACTTGGGTCCCCAATTCTTGTGATTGGTAAGGGTCCGGAGATTGAACCCTCACAATCAGATACTTAGCTTGTAGATAACTTCTTTTTCCAGGACCCTTTTAACCAGTCCTGAATTAAGGACCAAGCTACATAAATATACAGCGCTTGATCCTGGGCTTTATTCCCGGGTAGTAGTAAAAATACGGCACAGGATTAAAGGTCCTGCTCCTGCAATCTAGCAGGCGCGAGCCAGATGCTTGACTGTCAGAAGAAGACAGAAGCAGTTTCTAGTCGCTTCCGCTGTCTCTTTGCAGGCTATATATTAAACAAACTTAGAGACTAAAATACAAGAAGAAAGCAAACCATCGTCTACACCAACCTAAACCATCGCCATATCCGCCGTGTAATCTCAGACTATACAAATTATACATCATAGCGTCCGAAACAATATGATACAATTATCATATAAAGAACAATACAATAATAAAGAACTGTAAATGTAAAAAAATTTTTTTACTTTTTTTGTACACCTAATAAAACAACAAAAATAGGAAAAAAAGATCAGTGAAAAAAAGGTTTAGAAAAATAGCCCTAGATGTAATGAAAAAATAAAATACACCAAAAATAATTCTGGTAACCCAAGGAAGAAAATATGGTTATAAAACCACCACGTGTATAAAATCGCTTATAAATAGAGATGAGCGAGCATACTCGGTAAGGCGATATAATCGAAAGAGCATCGCCTTTTTCAAGTACCTGCTGAAGATTCGGGGGGGCTACGTGGGTCGGGGGCGGCGAAGGGCAGCGGGGGTTGGATGAGCCGGGAGGAGAGTGAGAGAGATCCCTCTCTCTCTCTCCCTCCCGATCTCCTCTGCAACCCCCCGCTCACCCCCGTGCCCCCCCCCCCCCGAATCTTCAGGGACGAGCCAGCAGGTACTCGAAAAAGGCGATGCTCTCTTGAGTATATCGCCTTATCGAGTTTGCTCGCTCATCTCTACTTATAAAGTGTCTGGTCCTTTAAGAATGAAAGAGTTAAGAATTGAAATATTAATTTGACAGACCCCTAAGAGCACTGCGCTCCTGGATTTTACTACAACCAGAGACATAATTTCCATCTATGCCCCCCCCCCCCACATTTGTGTGGGATTCTTCCATGTTCCACACTTTCTTCCCACACCATTAAAACATACTGATGAAGCTAAGTTCTACCTATTCCTCTTAAATTGTCCCTAATGAGTGCTTATGAGAAACTAGATGGTGGGGCCAGGCCCTCATGTGAAGGATTATGATCTATAAGGCTGGGGAATACGGTGGATCAGGAAAATCTTCAGATTCTTTCACTCTTTTATACATTTTGTTATGCTGTGGCCTTGTGCAAATAAAAAAAAAATCCCCTCCCCCCCTCATCATTGTGCACTCAATACCCCAAAATGACAATGTGAGAACAGAATGTTCGAAATTTTTGTAAATTATTTAGAAATGAGAAACTACCATTTTGCATTATCAAAAGTATTAACACCCCATACTAAGTACTTAGTTGAAGCAACCTTGGCAGCAATTCCAGCCTCCAGTCGTCTACGGTATGGTGCCACACCAGGATTTGGGGATTTTCTGCCGTTCTCTGCAGATCCTCTCAAGCTCTGACAGGTTGGATGGGGGCCGTCTGTGAATGCCATTTTCAAGTGTCTCCAGAGATGTTCAATTGGGTTCAAGTCGGGACTCTGGGTGGGCCACTCAAGGACATTCACAGATTTGTCCCTAAGCCCCTCCTGTATTGTCTTGGCTGTGTGCTCAGGGTCCTTGTCTTGTTGGAAGGTCACCCTTCTGCCCAGTCTGAGATTCCTTGCGCTCTGGATCAGGTTTTCATTAAATATCTGCGGGATATGTAGGTGCTATATAAATAAAGATTATCATTCTACACTTTGCTCCATTCAGCTTTCCATCAACCCTGACCTGGATGCTGAAATACACCCCCATAACATGATGCTGCCGCCACCCTGTTTCACTGCAGGGATGGTATTGGGCAGGTGATGATTAGTGCCTGGTGTCCTCCAGACATGGCGCTTAGATTTGAGGGCAAAAAGTTCAATCTTGGTTTCATCAGACCAGAGAATCTTGGTTCTCACAGTCTGATAGTCCTTTAGGTGTTTTTTCCGTAGACTCTAGATGAGCTTTCATCTGCCTTTTACTGAGGAGATGCTTCCTTCTGGCCACTCTGCCATAAAGCCCAGAGGGCTGCAGCGATGGTTGACCTTCTGAATGTTTCTCCCATCTGCACACATGATCTTTGGAGCTCATCCAGAGTGATCATTGGGTTCTTGGTCACTTCTCTTACCATGCCCTTCTCTCCTTAGTTTGGTGGGTTAGTCAGCTCTAGGAAGAGTACTGGTTGTTCCAAACTTTAAGAATTATGGAGGCTGATGTTCTCTTGGGAACTTTCAGTATAGCAGAAGTTTTTAGTAGCTTCCTCAAGGTCTGCGCCTCCACACAATCCTGCCTCTGAGTTCTACAAGCAGTTCTTTTTTCTTAATGGCTTGATTTTGTCTCTGATATGCATTGTGAGCGGTGAAACCTTATATAGACAAGGGTGTGTCTTTTAAAATGATGTCAAATCAACTGAATTTACTACAGGTGACTCAAATCAACGTGTGGAAACATTACAAAGCCCCCAGAGCTAAATGCCAAGTGCCATCCCAAAAAGTCTGAATACTTATGTCAATGCAAAATGTTACTGAGTACAGAATGATGGGAAAACTTTTCTTTTTTTGCACAAGGCCACAACATAACAAAATGTAAAAAAAAGTAAAAGCATCTGAAGACTTTCCGGACCCACTGTATGGTGGAAATGGATATTATGCTTGTAGTGCTATTGTCTATCAACAAGGTTTCCAAGAGTTTGGCAACTTGGATGAAAGTTGCGAGGAAACGTCTTTAATACCCCGCTTCCTTCAAGTCTATAACCCTCACAATATGAACTCTCCCAAATCCTAAATGAGAGGAATATTAAATCATCTCTAATATCCAGATGGTGCCGACAGCACTGAACACCCATTACTAATTCCACTTTATAATGAAGACATGTCAGCCCTGGCGCTATATTTTTTTCCCCTAATGCTGCATCCTCTAATATGTGGAAAGCTAACTTAATGGGATATGATGTCCGCTTCCCAAATAAATTGAATATTCTTCATGTGCCTTTTTGATTCTATCTGCACATTAGCTGCTTGCTCTATCAGGCCTATTGAGTCCTAATGTATTTTGTGATATTCACATCATCAACCCTCTGAAAAAATGAGGCACTGTCCAAATGTCATTGGATGGCGTTATTGTAAATGAAGTATCTGTCAGGCTAATCGTATTATACAGCATATTAATAGATCAGACGAGCCAATACATCCCCCGTGTATAAGAGAATATTAAATATAGAGATAAGGCCTTCATATCCTTCTTCACAGTGAGCAGATCCCTATTGGCATTCCCCCCCCCCCCCTTCCCCCATCACCACTTATAATAATGTTATAATATATATAGAGAGACAGATACTATGTAATATATACGTGCATATATGCTTTTGATAAGCCGAACCTTCCCTACAGGCATAAGAATCCATATGCATCACATTACATTCTGCATGCAACACCTGCCTACAGATGTATCATCTCAATGTATCTCAGCTCATCATGCATCCTCAATAACACCCACAGAACAGAACCCCAGGAGTCCTCCATACCATCCTCCACCCCCAAAGTTGCACAAGTCATGTACAGATATGCAGCCCACAGACCCATTGTAGATTGCAAATTGTTACAGTGTTACTTACCACCCCCAAGAGAATGAAGAAATCCAACAGATCACAGAGGATCTTCAACAAGCGACACGCAGGATCCAAAGATTTACAATGTAGAAATCATGTATCTAAATAGATATGTATAAAAAAAATACAAATAGGAAATATAAAAAGGCTACAAAATGCCTGATCAGTCAGTGCTGGGCTGGGATCCTGCTCTTGCAGGATGCATAGAAGAGGATAAATGCTCAGAGCACACTGCAACACGTGAGCTGGGGTGCTAGGCTCTCCCTCCAGATCCTCATCACCCTTCTGATAGAATAAGGTTACTGAATGATCTCACATGCAGCAAAAAAAAAGCATCTATTGCATTATTCCCAGCGCCGTATATGGCAGAGGCTCGTCACACAGCCAGGCTTCTTGTATGAGTGTCTCTGCCTGCTCTGTTTCTATGGATATAGGCTGTCAATCAAGCTCTGCGCTTATGCTCCACACAATACGGTAATGGCTGACTGCTATAGGGGATGCAGGCTGCGCAGGGATGGATGCAGACAGTAGGGTTCTGGGGGATGTAGTGAGGGGTCCTGTGGGAGGGGTGGCTGGAGGTGAGGGGACTGGAGATGGGGTGCACTGTGGCTTTGGGGATTTGCAGGTGAGGGGATTTGTGCAATGGGCAGATGATAGGGTGCAGGGTATTATGTGCCATATGCAGGTGAGATGATGTATAGACTATACTGGGGATCTGAGGGGGGTGAGATGTGTGTGATACTGGGTAGATGTAGGTGAGATGATGTATAGACTATAGTGGGGATATGAGGAGGGTGAGATGTGTGTGTTAAGGGGTATGTGCAGGTGAGATGATGTATAGATTATACTGGGGATATGAGGAGGGTGAGATGTGTGTGATACGGGGTATATGCAGGTGAGATGATGTATAGACTATACTGGGGATATGAGGAGGGTGAGATGTGTGTGATACTGGGTATATGCAGGTGAGATGATGTATAGACTATACTGGGGATATGAGGAGGGTGAGATGTGTGTGTTAAGGGGTATGTGCAGGTGAGATGATGTATAGATTATAATGGGGATATGAGGGATATGAGGGGGGTGAGATGTGTGTGATACTGGGTATATGCAGGTGAGATGATGTATATGCTATAGTAGGGAAATGTGGGTGAGATGTGTGTGATACGGGGTAGATGCAGGTGAGATGATGTATAGACTATACTGGGGATATGAGGGGGGTGAGATGTGTGTGATACTGGGTATATGCAGGTGAGATGATGTATAGACTATACTGGGGATATGAGGGGGGTGAGATGCGTGTGATACTGGGTATATACAGGTGAGATGATGTATATGCTATACTTGGAAAATGTGGGTGAGATGTGTGTGATACAGGGTATATGCAGGTGAGATGATGTATATGCTATACTAGGGATATGTGGGTGAGATGTGTGTGATACGGGGTATATGCAGGTGAGATGATGTATATGCTATACTAGGGATATGTGGGTGAGATGTGTGTGATACGGGGTATATGCAGGTGAGATGATGTATATGCTATACTAGGGATATGTGGGTGAGATGTGTGTGATACAGGGTATATGCAGGTGAGATGATGTATATGCTATACTAGGGATATGTGGGTGAGATGTGTGTGATACTGGGTATGTGCAGGTGAGATGATGTATATGCTATACTAGGGATATGTGGGTGCAATGTGTGTGATATAGGGTATATGCAGATGAAATTATGTATATACTGTTGATATGAGGATAGATGTGTGGGATACTGGGTATATATGCAGGTTAGATGGTGTATATGCTATACTGGGGATATGTGAGTGAGATGTGTGTGATACTGAGTATATGCAGGTGAGATGATGTATAGACTATACTGGGGATATGAGAGGGATGAGATGGGATGTGGTGTGTGATACAAGGTAAATGCAGGTGAGATCATGTGTAGACTGTAGTGGGGCTATGAGACGGGTGAGATGTGTGTGAAACTGGGTATATGCAGGTGAGATGATGTATAGACTATACTGAGTATATGATGAGGGTTAAATTTGTGTGATAATGGGTAAATGCAGGTAAGATGATGTATATACTCTACTGTTGATATGAGGAGGGATAGATGTGGGTGATAGGTACGGGTATATGCAGATGAGATGATGTATATACTCTACTGTTGATATGAGGAGGGATAGTTGTGGGATACTGGGTATATATGCAGGTGAGACGATGTATATTGTATACTAAGTACATGAGGTTGCGATGTGTGTGATGCAGGTGAATGTAATACTATGCTGAGTATTTGCTGGTGAAATGAGGTATATGATACTGTACTGGGTATATGAGCAGTGAGATGAAGTGTGAGACTATACTGGGTATATGCAGGTGTGATTGGGTATAAGATACTGTGCTAGGTGTATGATGCATGAGATTATGCACTGGGTATATATAGGTAAATTGATCTACATAGTGCTGTACTGGGCATATGCAGGTCATATGATGTAAAAGATGTTGTGCTAGGTGTATGCAAGTGAGATGAGGTATGTGATACTATACAGTGTATGCAAGTGAGATTATGTATACTATGTTGTACTGCGTATATGCAGGTGATATAATGTGTAGGATGTTCTGTTAGGTAATATGATATATATGGTACTATACTGGGTATATGCAGGTGAGCTGATGTGTATGACGCTATACTAGGTATATGCAGTTGAAATGATTGATACAATGCTGTACTGGGTATATGCAGATGAGATGGCATAAGATGTGCTGGGTTTATGCAAATGATGATGTATATGATGCTGTACTAGGTATATGAGAGTGATATGATGTATATGATATGGTACTGGGTATATGTAGGTGAGATGATATATATTATGCTGTACAGGGTATATAAGGGCGAGATGATGTATGTGACGCTGAACTATGGGCATGATGTACAAGATGTTGTAGTAGGTATTTGCAGTTGAGATGATGTATACCACATTGTCCTGGGTATATGCAGGTGATATTGCACTGCATATCTGAAGGTGATATGATACTGTACTTTGTATATGCAGGTGTGATGATGTATAAGATGAACTGGGTACTTGCAGGTGAGATCATATATGCTGGTGTACTGGGTATATGCAGATGATTATGATGTATAGGATTCCCTACTAGGTATATGAAAACAACATGATGTATAAGATGCTGTACTTAATGTATGAAGGTGGTATGATATGTATGATAATGTATTGGGTATATAAGAGTGAGATCATGTATATAATACAGTACTGGATATATGCAGGTGAGAAGATATATAATGCTGTACTTTATACATACAGGTGAGGTGACGTATATGATGCTCTATTGGGTATATATGCAGGTGATATGATGTGTAAAGTGCCGTGCTAGGTGTATGAGGGTGAAATAATGTACTGTATAGTATATGATGCTGCTTTGGAAATATGTAGGAACTATGGGAATATACAGTATGATTCCATATAGAGTATATAATGTATAGAAATCATGCTATACTGGGTATATAAAGGTGATATGGGTGTATATAATTTATACTGGGTATGTGCTGGTAATATGGGTGTATATAATGCTATAGTGGGTATATACAGGTAATATTGGTATATAGGATCTATACTAGATATATACATGTAATATGGGTGTATGTGATCTATACTGGGTATATACATGTAATATGGGTGTATAGGATCTATACTGGGTATATACATGTAATATGGGTGTATAAGATCTATACTGGGTATATACAGGTAATATGGGTGTATAGGATCTATACTGGGTATATACAGGTAATATGGGTGTATATGATCTATACTGGGTATATACAGGCAATATGGGTGTATAGGATCTATACTGGGTATATACAGGCAATATGGGTGTATATGCTGCTGGACCTTGCATACTGTCAGAGTGATTGTATATATGAATGCATACTTGGGTATATGTAGATAATTGGGAGGTGTGCACTGATACTTGCAGGGATTTTTCATCTATAGTGGTCGGAACGTGCATATGTAATGTTATGTAATGGATACATCAGTCCAGCAGTCAGTCACACATTGGCAGTGTGGGTAGTAGGATAGCAGAGAAAGCACATGGAATCTTTTGTGCATCCCACAGTGATTCACATGATGGCACCAAGCTGCTCCCCCACACTCCTTGATTGGCATCTTTAGAGACAGAGATTTTGCTGAACAGATTTGTTTCCCACTTCAGTCTTCTGCATATTTCTTGTGCCCGGTTGTCCTTTACCCCTGTGGACAAGTATATTCTCTTTATGATGTATCTCACTGCTGATCTGTCTGATGCCTAACTTATATCTGTGTGGGGAAATGTCAATTACTAAGAGCCAACTTTTTGGGCAGTGGTTGTCACTTTTTTACCCAGTTAGACTATTAGGTCATGTTTCACTGTTCATTGTCTATTTGGGCGAAACTTCTTTTTAGATTGTATCAGCTGATCAATTTACAGATGTAGCAGAGCTGTTCCTGTCCATAAACTGTTTTCAGTAGCTTTACTTGCAGTCCTGTTTACATTCCAAGGTAGATGTGAAGAAGCAGAGATCTTAAAAAGTGTGGGGTCTTAAAAAGGTTTCCAAGACCTTTGCTACTGATGACTTTTCCTTAGGGTAGGTCATCAGTAGTTGATCAGCGTGGTCCACTGCTTGGGATCCAATCGGCTAATTACCAGTGCTGCTGTTATTGTGGACAGTGCTGCAAACAGATGGTGCTGTCCATATGGCAGCGGCCTGGTTTGGAACCACAGGCACAGCTCTCATTGAATTCAGTGGGGGCTGTGCCTGCAATACCAACCTGGGCCACTACACTGCAGACAGCAATATCTGTTTCCAGTGCTGTCTACATTGACAGCATCATCACGATCAGCTGATCGTCAGGATCCTGAGCGGTGAACCCCGACGATCAGCTATTGATGACCTATCCTGACGGTTCTGTTCAGCTACTGGGTGCCATAATAGAGCCAGAAGATAGAACCCAGAAGTGCGAATGTAAATTAGGTTGGGATTTTCATTTTAACACGCCCCCAACTGGACTATTTCAGCATGTTTTTGTCATTCTCGAGACAATCTGCCAAAGTCCAAGATTGAACCAAAGACCTTTAGATCTTCATCTAACATTCTCGCAAATGAGCTATCTACTTTCTGTAATCAAGTGATTATGACATGCACCTAACACACAAAAGGTTTGAAACCAGGGAGACACACAGGACTACAATACCTCTTAAATACGGATGAGTGAACTTTTCAAAAGTTATGGTCATCCGTTTCACCGAATTTGGGTCAAAAGTTGTAGTTCGGCCCAAATTAGTTGTAACTGAGCCACAACTTCTCGAATACCCCTAAAACTTGTGTATTACGCTGTCTAAGAGCAATAAAAGCCATGAAAACCCTGTATAACACTCTTAGGTGACGTAGGAGTGGATCTAAGTACTATTGAGATGTTTTTAGGCAAAGTTTATGAAGAAAAAAAAGAAGGAAAAAGATTACTTTATAAGTAGGAAAAAGTAGTAGAGGCTTTATGATGAGCCATCACCTTCTCCATCATGAGGAACCTAGATACAGAACAGTCAAGGAGAGGCGTGATAAACATAACCTACCCAAATCACACTTTTTACCCTATGCACAAATACAGGGCTTTCTATGTTCTAGACTTGCTGAGGTCTCTAAAGAGGATGGTTATCAATCCAATTGACACACTGATGTCAATACCTCCATAGAGACATTCTATCTCTGATCTGTATGGTCGTTTAGGGAGGGGTGAGGCGTTCCAGTTAATGCTTGATTGTTTAACCCCTTCCCGCTCCATGACGTACCGGTACGGGTACCTTCATACAGTGCGGGCGTCAGCTGTTTATAACAGCTGACACCCGCGGGCAATATTAACCATTTAAATGCCACTGTAAATGCTGACAGCGGCATTTGAATCCCCAGAACGATGTTCGCGGTGAGATCGGGGGAGCCATGCAGGTGTCATGGCAGCCGGGGGCCTAATGAAAGGCCCCAGGGCTGCCTTACCAGACTGCCTATCAAGTCATGTCCGTGGGGTGGCTTGATAGACTGCCTGTCCCCCAGGGGGACTTCCAAGTAAAGTAAAAAAAAAAAAATCAATAAAGTTTTTTTAATTTAAAAAAAAAAAAAAGTTATAAATCACCCCCCTTTTGTCATATCTATTATTAAAAAATCTAAATTATAAAATAAAAATATGTATTTGGTATCGCCGCGTCCGTAAAAGTCGAATCTATCAAAGTAGTGCATTATTTTTCCCACACGGTGAACGTCGTCCGAAAAAAAAAAATAAAGAACGCCAGAAATGTACTTTTTTCGTTACCCTGTCTCCCAGAAAAAACGCAATAAAAAGCGACCAAAAAGTCGTATGTATTCCAAATTGGTACTATCAGAAACTACAGGACATCCCGCAAAAAATGAGCCCTCGCTCAACGACGTCGACGAACAAATAAAAAAGTTATTGCGCACACAAGATGACCGCAGAAAATAATTGAAAAAAATTAAATGTCTTTGAAAAAAAAAAGGGTAGTATAGTAAAAAAAACCAATACAAGTTTGGTATCGTAGTAATCGTACCGACCCATAGAATAAAGTTATCATGTCGTTTTTGTTGCAGTTTGTGCGCCGTAGAAACAAGACTCCACTTAGAATTTATTTAAAGTTTTCCAGTACATTATATGGTACTTTAAATAGCACCATTGAAAAATACAACTCATTCCGCAAAAAATAAACCCTCATACAGCGACGGCGATGGATAAATGAAGGAGTTAGGACTTTTTTGAAGGGGGGAGGGAAAAACGAAAATGGAAAAAGAAAAAGGGGCCACGTCATTAAGGGGTTAAAAGATGGGTACGGGAACTCCGTGACCTGGAGATACCTCAAAAAGCTTGTTTAAGGCTGGACCTCTGTAAGAAAGGCCATAACAAATGAAAGATGGCGGGAAACCTATTTCAAAATCATTCACAGTGGTTTAGATATTCCCCGCACCCCAGAGGCCCTGCCACATTACAGACCTGTCCAAGATGCTCCCAACCAAAATCTGACTTTTTACACGGTATCTGGCCTTGCCCTAAAATCAAAACATTTTGGATGGAGGATAAATTACTTGTGAGTGAAATTGGAGGATTGTCTATACCGGTAACACCACAAGCTTGTGTATTTCACTCTCTCCCTAAAAGTCCCAAAACACCAATATCATACACACTATTTTTATAATAAGCGAAGTATGTTTGTTGATAAGCTGGTTGGAAGCCAAGTCCCCGGCACAATCAGATAGACCGCAGCAGTTAAAATGGCTTTTAAAAATGGAAAGATTAGAGATGGAAAGATGGCAGAATGTCAAGCATCAAAGTTCTTTAAGAAATGTCGGGTCTTCATAGAAAGGTTCCTAGACTCAAACAAGATTATTGAGTGTATGCGACCATTTAGCAATACATCCCGGTACTATACCCCAGCATGTGCGCATCGCTTGGGGAGATTAAAAAGAGCATAAACCAATATTTCTTGGCCACACAAGTAATGATAATAAGAATTTAGGATTCTGATTCATTGTAGTCCTTAATTATTTAATAAAGAACCAGGGAAGACATGTGATGACTAGAGATGAGCGAGCGTACTCGCTAAGGCAAACTTCTCGAGCGTCTCAAAAGATTCGGGTGCCGGCGGGGGAGAGCAGGGAGGAACGGGGGAGAGATCTCTCTCTCACTCTCTCCCCCCTGCTCACTCCCGCAACTCACCCCTCTCCCCCGCCGGCACCCGGATCTTTAGAGACGAGCGGGCAGGTACTCGCATAAGGCACTACTCGCTCAAGTAGGTTTCCTTAGCGAGCACGCTCGCTCATCTCTAGTGATGACCCATTCTTAGTATCCACCTTTCTTTAGTTTATTTAGCTGATTTATCGGTTTAGATGTTGACAAGTTAAAGACTTTAGTATACAGATACACAGTCATTGTTTTCTATGGCACAAAAAAAGGGCAAAACATTTTTTTTTCCAGAAAATATAGCGACAATACGACGTATCACCTTTATTGTTGTATTTACATGTGTGGATAATTTGTACAATGGCCCTACTACACGTATGAATACTTCTATCTTGGCGAATTCAACCTACATCCGTTGAGTTATATGAGTAGAACAATACGTGGATACGTGGAGATTCTTCAGAGATTCCAAATATTTCATTAATGTTTTGCTTATATATTTGAGACACAAAAGATATTTGTGAATGTATGCCGAATGTATTATCCTGTATTAGAGATGAGTGAGCACCCAAATGCTCGGGTCCGCGTTATTCGAGTTGAGTTTTTCGTAAAATTCGAGAGCTCTACTTGAGTAACGAACCCCATTGACTACAATGGGAGACTCGAGCATTTTTGTATGTGTGACGCCGGGTCCCAAGCTTTTTTTTTTTTTTTTGTCTTGGTTCTCTCTCTCTCTCTCTCCCCCTGCCTGCCTGCCAGCCCAAAAATTTGCCATTGACGCGCGTGCTGCGTCACTGCGGGTAGGAGCCAAAACAGGCACGTCACAGCGGGGAGGAGCCAAAAACTGGGGCGGGGTTGAACACGGCGTGATGCTCGTTCAAGTAACGAGCACCATCAAGTACGCTAATACTCGAACGAGCATCAAGCTCGGCAGAGTATGTTCACTCAACTCTATTCTGTATATTTTTGTGATATTCTTTTGTTTTGATATTCTGAAAAAATGTAATAAAAAGAGTGAATAAAAGTAGAAAAAAGAAGGAAGGAAAGAAGGAAGGAAAGAAGGAAGGAAAGAAGGAAGGAAAGAAGGAAGGAAAGAAGGAAAGAAAGAAAGAAAGAAAGAAAGAAGGAAAGAAGGAAGGAAAGAAAGAAAGAAAGAAAGAAAGAAGGAAAGAAAGAAAGAAAGAAAGAAAGAAAGAAAGAAAGAAGGAAAGAAAGAAAGAAAGAAGGAAGGAAAGAAAGAAGGAAAGAAAGAAAGAAGGAAAGAAAGAAAGAAAGAAAGAAAGAAGGAAGGAAAGAAAGAAAGAAAGAAAGAAGGAAAGAAAGAAAGAAGGAAAGAAAGAAAGAAAGAAAGAAAGAAGGAAAGAAAGAAAGAAGGAAAGAAAGAAAGAAGGAAAGAAAGAAAGAAGGAAAGAAAGAAAGAAGGAAGGAAGGAAGGAAAGAAAGAAAGAAAGAAAGAAAGAAAGAAGGAAAGAAAGAAAGAAAGAAAGAAAGAAAGAAAGAAGGAAAGAAAGAAAGAAGGAAAGAAAGAAAGAAGGAAAGAAAGAAAGAAGGAAAGAAAGAAAGAAGGAAAGAAAGAAGGAAAGAAAGAAAGAAGGAAGGAAGGAAGGAAAGAAAGAAAGAAAGAAAGAAAGAAGGAAAGAAAGAAAGAAGGAAGGAAAGAAAGAAAGAAAGAAAGAAAGAAGGAAAGAAAGAAAGAAAGAAAGAAGGAAGGAAAGAAAGAAAGAAAGAAAGAAGGAAAGAAAGAAAGAAAGAAGGAAAGAAAGAAAGAAAGAAAGAAAGAAGGAAAGAAAGAAAGAAAGAAGGAAAGAAAGAAAGAAGGAAAGAAAGAAAGAAAGAAAGAAAGAAAGAAAGAAGGAAGGAAGGAAGGAAGGAAGGAAGGAAGGAAGGAAGGAAGGAAAGAAAGAAAGAAAGAAAGAAAGAAAGAAAGAAAGAAGGAAGGAAGGAAGGAAAGAAAGAAAGAAAAAAAGAAAGAAGGAAAGAAAGAAAGAAAGAAAGAAGGAAGGAAAGAAAAAAAGAAAAAAAGAAAGAAGGAAAGAAAGAAAGAAAGAAGGAAGGAAGGAAGGAAGGAAAGAAAGAAAGAAAGAAAGAAAGAAAGAAGGAAGGAAGGAAGGAAGGAAGGAAGGAAGGAAGGAAAGAAAGAAAGAAAGAAAGAAAGAAGGAAGGAAGGAAGGAAGGAAGGAAGGAAGGAAGGAAGGAAGGAAGGAAAGAAAGAAAGAAGGAAGGAAGGAAGGAAAGAAAGAAAGAAGGAAGGAAGGAAGGAAGGAAGGAAGGAAAGAAGGAAGGAAGGAAGGAAAGAAAGAAAGAAGGAAGGAAGGAAAGAAAGAAGGAAGGAAGGAAAGAAAGAAAGAAAGAAAGAAAGAAGGAAGGAAGGAAAGAAAGAAGGAAGGAAGGAAAGAAAGAAGGAAGGAAGGAAAGAAAGAAAGAAGGAAGGAAGGAAAGAAAGAAGGAAGGAAAGAAAGAAAGAAAGAAGGAAGGAAGGAAAGAAAGAAGGAAGGAAAGAAAGAAAGAAAGAAAGAAGGAAGGAAAGAAAGAAGGAAGGAAAGAAAGAAAGAAAGAAAGAAAGAAGGAAGGAAAGAAAGAAAGAAGGAAAGAAAGAAAGAAGGAAAGAAAGAAAGAAGGAAAGAAAGAAAGAAGGAAAGAAAGAAAGAAAGAAAGAAAGAAAGAAGGAAAGAAAGAAAGAAAGAAGGAAGGAAAGAAAGAAAGAAAGAAGGAAGGAAAGAAAGAAAGAAGGAAGGAAAGAAAGAAGGAAGGAAAGAAAGAAAGAAAGAAGGAAGGAAAGAAAGAAAGAAAGAAGGAAGGAAAGAAAGAAAGAAGGAAGGAAAGAAAGAAGGAAGGAAAGAAAGAAAGAAGGAAGGAAAGAAAGAAAGAAGGAAAGAAAGAAAGAAGGAAAGAAAGAAAGAAAGAAAGAAAGAAAGAAGGAAAGAAAGAAAGAAAGAAGGAAGGAAAGAAAGAAGGAAGGAAAGAAAGAAAGAAAGAAGGAAGGAAAGAAAGAAAGAAGGAAGGAAAGAAAGAAGGAAGGAAAGAAAGAAAGAAAGAAGGAAGGAAAGAAAGAAAGAAGGAAGGAAAGAAAGAAAGAAGGAAGGAAAGAAAGAAAGAAGGAAGGAAAGAAAGAAGGAAGGAAAGAAAGAAAGAAGGAAGGAAAGAAAGAAAGAAGGAAGGAAAGAAAGAAAGAAGGAAGGAAAGAAAGAAAGAAAGAAGGAAGGAAGGAAGGAAAGAAAGAAAGAAAGAAAGAAAGAAGGAAGGAAAGAAAGAAAGAAAGAAGGAAGGAAAGAAAGAAAGAAGGAAGGAAAGAAAGAAAGAAGGAAGGAAAGAAAGAAGGAAGGAAGGAAAGAAAGAAAGAAGGAAGGAAAGAAAGAAAAGAAGGAAGGAAAAAGAAAGAAGAATTGTAGTGTGTTCGGCTGAGACGAACGACCCGAGGTTTGGATTGACGTCGAACTGAACTTTTAGCAAAATTCAATCCAAAAGATGTTTCTACTGGCCACTGCCATCATTACACTACTTAATCACACATAGTGCATTGGTAGTGTTAGGACTACTAATGCACTATACCTGCTCTGTGATTGGCTAGCGATTGGATCAGCATCGCCCAATCACAGAACTGTGCACTGTGTGGTTAGAAAAAGGCAGTGACCATCTTAGCCACCCGGGACTGGCATAACAGAGAAACTGCCGAGAAGATCATCTACAGGTAATATACCCCCTCCAGTCCCTGGAGAAAATTTTGTTCCAAAACTGGTTTCTTTAAACATGCCGAAATAGCTCAGTTCAGAGAGAGTTAGACTAATCTACAGGTCCATAGGCAGTTTAATCCTGGGCTTCGGCAGAGTGCCTTGAGCATAGTATATTAAAAGGCGCAAGCCTTATATTAGGCATATTTTGGGCTGCCCATGTGCCTTATAAAAATCTATGTCATCCAGTAGCAGGTATAATTCACACCAGTTTCTTGAGATATAATACAGTAAATGTGATGGACTGCCGAGGCCACAGTTTTTGACATCTGGCGTAAGTCAATAAATTCCCCGGGTAAGGACAGTATTTAGAATCACCAACCTACTGGAGTGAGACGGAGACGCATTTTGCAACTTTTTAGGTAGTCGCATTTCATAAGTGTTCATATTTATCTGACACTGCAGGACACCGCACCCACTTTTACTACTATTTTAACCCCTTAGTGACGGCCCTATAGTGTTTTTACATCCTGCTGTTGCAGGACGTGTAGGGAGGGAGATAGCATCGCTATCTCCTTCCATACAGCGCAGTCGTCAGCTGTTTATTACAGCTGACACCGGCGGGCAATAGCCGCAATCAGCCGATTGTGGCTATTAACCTTTTAAATGCCGCTGACAGCGGCATTTAAATCCATACGCCCCCCCCCCCCCCCGACATCGGTGAGATCGGGGGAGACGTGCAGGTGTCATGGCAGCCGGGGCCTTCTGAAAGGCCCCAAGGCTGCCCTAGCAGACTGCCTGTCAAAAACCAGTATGATGTAATGCTATAGCATCACGTCATACTGCAGGAGCGATTAAAGGGGTTGTCTCGCGAAATCAAGTGGGGTTATACACTTCTGTATGGCCATATTAATGCATTTTGTAATATACATCGTGCATTAATTATGAGCCATACAGAAGTTATTCCACTTACCTGCTCCGTTGCTAGCGTCCTCGTCTCCATGGTTCCGTCTAAATTCGCTGGCAGCTTGCTTTTTTAGACGCGTTTGCGCAGTCCGGTCTTCTCCTTTCAGCACGAGCCGCTTCAGTGTGCTCGCCGCTACAGCTCTTCTGCGCATGCGCAGATGAGCTGTCACTGCTCGGGAGCGCGCTGGAGCGGCCATTCTGTACCATCCTCTGTTAGAGGAAGGTGCAGAGCCGCCCAGCTGTCCGGAGAAGCCGCCCAGCTGTCCTGCCGCCCAGCTGTCCTGCCGTCCTGGTAAGTGATGGGCCGGGGGGGCTGCCGCTGCGCCGGGGGGGGCTGTCGTCGCTGTGCCGGGGGGGCTGTCGCTGCGATGGGGGGGCTGTCGCTGCGCCGGGGGGGGGCTGCCGCTGCGATGGGGGGGCTGCCGCTGCGATGGGGGGGCTGTCGCTAGGCCGGGGGAACTGTCGCTAGGCCAGGGGGTGCTGTCGCTAGGCCGGGGGGGCTGTCGCTGGGCCGGGGGAACTAGCGCTGGGCCGGGGGAACTGTCGCTGGGCCGGGGGGGGCTGTCGCTAGGCCGGGGGAGCTGTCGCTAGGCCGGGGGAACTAGCGCTGGGCCGGGGGGGGCTGTCGCTAGGCTGGGGGAACTAGCGCTGGGCCGGGGGGGGCTGTCACTAGGCCGGGGGAACTGTCGCTGGGCCGGGGGGGGGGGCTGTCGCTAGGCCGGTGGAACTAGCGCTGGGCCGGGGGGGGCTGTCGCTAGGCCGGGGAACTGTCGCTGGGCCGGGGGGGGGTTGTCGCTAGGCCGGGGGAACTAGCGCTGGGCCGGGGGGGGCTGTCGCTGGGCCGGGGGGGCTGCCGCTGTGATGGGGGGGGGCGCTGCGCCGGTTACCTTCTGCCTGGCGGTGGGTGACTGGTCGGCCGTGTTCACTCCAGGGGTCCGGTCGGCGGCTGCGGGGCGTCTGGTTGCCATGGAGACACAGCTGGTAGCGTCTCGGGAGCGCGCACGTCGGGCTGCAGCGAGCGAAGGGAAAAGAGCCGGCGGCCATCTTGGCAAAATTTTTATAAGTTGCTGAAACGCTGGAACTGTAAGTAGAAACCAGCTAGAAAAGTCATTTACAGGGGTAATTAGTAATGTTTGCTTAATTAGGGGGACTGGGCAAAAAAAAAATTCACTGCTTCCTCGAGACATCTCCTTTAAAGCATCGCTCTTTGTGGTCCTCTAGGAGGACTAAAAGAAAGTGTAAAAATAAGATCAATAAAGTTTTAGTAATTATTTTTGCCATATTTGCAATAAAAAATCAAAATAATAAACCAAAAATACGTGTTTGGTATCGCTGCGTCCGTAAATGTCCGATCTATCAAAGTAATGTATTATTTACCACGCACAGTGAACGTGGTCTGAAAAAAAAATAAAGAATACCCGAAATGCACTTTTTTGGTCACCCTATCTCCGAGAAAAAATGTAATAAAAAGCGCTCAAAAAGTCAATTGTATGCGGAAATGGTACCAACGCAAACGACAGGATGTACCGCACAAAATGAGCCCTCACATAACTATGTCGACAGAAAAATAAAAAAAGTTATTGTGGGCAGAAAATAATTTTAAAAAATTAAATATAAAAAAAAAATACAAGTAGTACAGCAAAAAAAAACAAAAAAAAACTCTATGGCTGTGTTCACACATGAATTAACTTAGTGTATTTAGATGTGGTTTTTATGCAGATTGATGTTGCCCATCTCCTACTTTGGTCCATATGCATGAAAAAAAAATCTCCCATTAAAGTCTATGGGTGTGTAAAAAAAAACCACAGTGAAAGCACAGTAGCATCCGTGTTCACTGCAGGTTTTTTGCGCACCCCGCTTTCTGTGGATTGTGAAAAAACTGACATTCCTTCGGCCTTCTTGTGGGTTTTTTTACGTGTGAAAAACAGATGAGACACGGATGCACATGGCTGTAAAAAACTGCACATACGCGGCAATCCTAATATACGTAACGCTCGAACACACAGCGAAAATGGTGCTTTTTACGGACTGAAATTGCATATGCTCATGTGATTGAGTCATTAAAGTTGCCATGGGCTGCTACTCCATGTTTTGTTCTTTGCACAAACATTGCACACAATCAACTGCACTGACCACTGCAGAATGTGTCTACAGCAATTAAAAATATTGTTTTTATTATAAATATGTCTTTTTTTACACCTTGTGTGTGTGGGTTTTTTTCAATTTTGTATGTGACTATCCATATATTGAACTATTAAAGTTGTCACTCTGGTCACTAAAGCGGATACAGTAAGCTGACATTTCTTGTACTGTACAGCTCACTTTCAAACTTTGCTGTATAGACTGAGACAGCTCAACAGAGTCATCTCATTGTCAGTAGAGGACACAAGACCAAGAGAAGCCATGAAGTGCATGCACCCTGTTGACAATAAACATTATCCTATTAAAAGTATTTGGACACGCTTATCAGTAGGATGGATCGTGTCTTATTAGCATGTCATGAGTCCTAAACCATGCCATGTAAGATGCAGAACTTTGGAAGTGTCAGCCATAATTTGTGACTAGATCTTCATGCTATTGGATATATGTGTTATGCCGCTGCACACATGCCGTCCATCATGAGGCGCAATGCATCAGCCTGCTTACAATTGTGAAAGAAGTGTCATCATTGGACAGTTGAGCGATGGAAGAATGAATCACACTACTCCATCTTCACATCAGATAGACATACCTGGGTGTGGATGATGTCTAGGGAACACCTTCTGCCTGAGTGTGATGTGCTAATAGTTAAGTATAGCAGAGGTTCTGTTAAGGTCTGGGGATGTTGTACATGGCATGGTCTCGGTCTGTTGGTTGTAGTGACAAGAACCATGAACATGGAGGTTACCCTGACATTCTAGACAATAATGTGCTGCTGACAATACTCTGGGAATGGTCGGCCATACTTCCAACATGACAACGCATCTTGTCACTAATCCAACACTGTCTTACATTGGTTTGAGGATATGGATGTTCCACAATTGGACTGGCTGCACAGAGTCCCGACCTGAACGTATTGAACATCTTTGGGTTGAACTAGAATGTCGGGTCAGGAAATATGAACACTGGCTATCTTCCTTGAGAGACCTTTTGTAGGATGAATGGAGGGAAATACCAGCTGAAGTGTAACAGACATTAATAGAAAGTATGCCACGGAGAGTATCTGATGTCATTATGGCCAAAGGAAGCCCCACTAGGTATTAACATTGAACTAAATACTACTTTTGGGAAATTAAGACCTCTGTCATCGGTTCATGTCAATAGTCTTCATCACGGATTTCGCTACATTACCAGGAGAGTAGTGCAGCATGCAGCACTTTATTTTTTCCAGTAAAATGCCACAACATGACAAAAATCCTAGAGACCCGATTATAGCCAATGGAGTATGTCGGATACTTTTCGTGTCCAGCTCCACCATGTTTTTTTTTATTTTCCTGGTCTTATAATGGAGTGGAATGACACAATTTAAAAAATCGCAATGAGAACGAGGCCAAAATAATGTGTCCTCCAATATGGCCGCCTGCCGTGAATTTTTTTTAGAAAAATGTAAAAAAAAAGGTAAAAATTAAAAAAAAAGTTATAAATGCATCATTTCTCTTCCACAACCCTGCATCTAATGAATTAAATTAAAATTGAATACATAAGACTATTTCTTTAACTATACATGCTTAAAGGGGTTGTCTCGTGAAATCAAGTGGGTCTATACACTTCTGTATGGCCATATTAATGCACTTTGTAATATACATCGTGCATTAAATATGAGCCATACAGAAGTTATTCACTTACCTGCTCCGTTGCTAGCGTCCCCGTCGCCATGGTTCTGTCTAATTTCGGTGTCTTCTTGCTTTTTTAGACGCGCTTGCGCAGATGGATCTTCTCCCTTTGACTGGTCTCGGAAGCAGTGGCATTTTGGCTCCGCCCCCTTGTACGCGTCATCGCGTAGCTCCGCCCCCATCACGTGCCGATTCCAGCCAATCAGGAGGCTGGAACCGGCACACATCATGGGGCGGAGCTACGCGATGATGCATACAAGGGGGCGGAGCCAAAACGACGCTGCTTCCGAGACCAGTCAAAGGGAGAAGATCCATCTGCGCAAGCGCGTCTAAAAAAGCAAGAAGACACCGAAATTAGACGGAACCATGGCGACGGGGACGCTAGCAACGGAGCAGGTAAGTGAATAACTTCTGTATGGCTCATAATTAATGCACGATGTATATTACAAAGTGCATTAATGTGGCCATACAGAAGTGCTTAACCCCACTTGATTTCGCGAGACAACCCCTTTAAGTGAAATGCCCCTATATTTAGACAAAAAATAAAGAAATGCAGATGCAAGTCAAAGAGCTAAAGTCGTCTGAAGGTGTAAAACACAAATTAAAGATTAGATGGGAAAGAAAAGCTTTGGTTAATTAAAATGACAAGCACAGTTAATGAGGATCGTAACAAGCTTTGAGCAAAAAACAGGGAACGCAATTCTAGAACAGACCTAATGACACTCTAATGGTGTCTATTATTAAGAGAAGGGATGGAGAAGTCGTATCGTATAAGCTGGAGGCAGGTAGTTAAGTTGGAGCGAGAACAGTCAGCACTTTGCAGCGATCTACAGGGAGAGCAGCAAGACAATGAAGTGAAGACAATTTATAGAACATGGTCAGCTGCACCAAATCCGTCTATTACTGAAGTGCCTATAGGAGGTGCTGGAATAGCAGTTGTGATTACAGCCCCCGCTTCAGGGGGCCATAGATTTCCTATGTACTAAAGGAGAGTCAGTGTTGAGGAAAAAACAGCATAACAGGCTGAAGTCAACATGTTTTATAGAACTGTATATCTCACTAGATGAATCTATACAGGATTATTATACTGAATATATGTGCCATGTCATTGTAAATGTGCAGCAGTGCATACAATGACCATATAACTATAGATACCAGCCCCACACATGTGCTTTGCAGGTTATATAAGTGATTACAGTACCGTTATATCCTGTGATCATAGTTAATGTCCTCTCAGAGTGGAGATGTTTTTTTTTTCCTTTTCTTCTTCATGCGTTCCAGACCTCCATGGTGACTTTCCCAGCCACAACTTTTCTCTGCGGAATTTCACACACAGGCATCTTTGGCTACTTGCTTTTCCTTCACCCTCCCTATGTTAATTACACCTTTACACAATTTCCCCTGTAGGCCCCACACAGTAAGGGCTCCTATCCACGGATGGATTCCGCCTCCAGACTCCGCAAGCAAATCCAGTCAATAGCATGCAATGTAAAAACTCGATTTCCTGCCCACAAGTGGAAATCGGTTGCGATTTTCCACTCGCATTAAGAAGTCAATGGAAGCCATCTGTCCCGCGGCCATTCTGCAATTATCATTGCAGAATCGCCACAGGAGCCGCGTCATAGCGACAGTGCTGCGTCCTCTGTACTGCTCATGTGTGCCACAGTACAGAGAAGAAGCCACCAGACAGGTATGTGGGGGTCACCAGCTGGGCACCGGGACGAACTCCGCTGCGAGGTCCATCCCACCCGTGGACAGGCGGCCTAAGTGTTGCTTACAGTGACTCCCACGTAGCAATAATGTCTTCTTTATGACCCCACTCAGTAACAATGCCCTCTTTTGTCCTCAGTCACTAATAATACCCCCCCCCCTAGAAATAATGTTGCCATTTGCCCCCTAGTAGAAGTAATGCCCGCTTTGGCCCCACTAAGACGTAATGCCCACTTTCAGAAACACTGCTTCCAACAAACTTTTGTATGTAATGAAAAAAAAGTCCATGCTCACCTCCTCAGTTGCTCCCCGGCAGCTGTAAAGAACATGCTGTCCCCCGTTGTGCGATCATGTGACAAATACAGAATCGCTGTCGACATCTCCCAGGGTCCCTAACACTGAAGCTGGGAACTGACTACAGCAAAAATGTATTTGTCACATGATCGCACAACGCGGAAGTCAGCAGGAGACAGTGCGCCCATTACAGTTGCCGAGGTACGAAAGGGGAGATGAGTATATATATATATATATATTGTTTTTTATTAAAATTGAACACACTTTAAGTTAAAATTAGGGGAGGCCCGAATGCTGCGCCTGACCCAGCAGCCCAGGTTCTCCTTTGAACTACCGGTATTTCTGGTCAGTAAATGGAGTGGGCCGCCCTGGCATCTGCCCAAGTTTGTTGGGTGCTTTTTTTTTTTACTGCTTAGTTATTTGGTTTTTGCGCTATTTTGCATACTGGAGTCTTGCCTTTTCGTTTTATCTTAGATAGTAATGGCGCTGAAACTGGTAAGAAATGTTGACTTGTGTGTTTGGACACATTAATTGGAGCTCCTGCGTTGCAATTTACTTAACTGTACATTGCTTGTCCCTAATGACGATTCTTGACATCCTCCTCTGACCCCTTTTGGAGAAGAGTTGTTTAAGTCCATAGGATTCCCTTTCACTAGATGTTTTCCTCAATCACATCAGTCTCTGTATACACTCGACACTACTGTATGAGAAAACCCCACAAGGTTGGTAATGTATGAAATCCCGGCCCCGGCTAGTCTAGCACCGATGACCCAGCCTCGTTGGAAGTCGCTCAGATCGCTGGATTTCCCCATCTAATGTAGATTCACATTGAAAGTGATCCACAGAAAACTTGTCATGTGACTTTAGGCAGCACTCGGGAGTAACGGGTCTAATTTATATACCAGGGCTGGGATATAATAAAGTAGCCAGTGTATGTATAACTTCATAAATGCATTACTTATCTTGTCCTGATCTAGAATGCATATCGCTACAGAAAATGCTGTGTAGCCACTGAGCCAGTAGGGAATGCTGGAAGAATCCAGGTCTGAAGCTTGCAGAATTGTGAGTTAAGCTCCAGAGTATAATACGGGCAGTAACGCTTTACGAGACACATATAGTAATGTATTTGTCTGGAAGTCTGGAAGCATTGTGCCCCTTACAAACACCCTGCATGTAGTGGAGGTTTATGGGCACCAAGCTCTCTGTGCCCATCACTGTTGGCCTAAATCAGCAGAATTTGCGACTTACTACAGTAAGGACTACTGTCCTAGTATGGGAGACTCCTCGAATAAGACAAATCCTGGAACAGTTGACTCTTCTCCCACATAATTGGTGACTACACTGATGGAACAGTGATGGCAGATGGATCAATGTTTCTTCTTGCTATATTTGTATTTGGACGTAAGTATGTACTCACAAATGCCAGTTAGTACTATCATCACTAAACCACCCTGACAGTCGCAAACTCTTAATACAGCCGGTGTAAGGAAGGGGCACTGTGGCCGTTTCTCTTACAGGGGTCCTGTGGATGACACTGCTGTTTATTTTCTGGAGAGCTACACAAAATATAACAAAACCAAGAAGTGGGGTAAAGAGAAATCTGACCCTAATCTACTAATGCAGCAAGACACTATCTAAAAGCGGAGCACTCGCCGTGATGAGGGCGACCCCACGTCAGGAACCTGGGGAGCAACTTTCTCTACGTGGACACAGAGATAATGTTTGCTGCAAGAAATAATACATGTGGTAGAGATGTTCAATACACTGAGGGCAGACAGAAGCCCTACAGTTTGCTTCCTTCTGTCATTCACTTTTATGTAAAAAATGGAAAGATGCTTTCCGTTGGCTTTCCATTTTTTTGCACGGGAACAATAACACTGCAAGCGGCGCTTTTTTTCCATTTGGAAAAACTAAAAGTGAACGGAACGGAGTCAAACTGAGAGCAAGAAACGGTGCAACATGCAATATAAATATATACAAGTAAATATCCTGTTTAGAGATGAGCGAGCATACTCGCTAAGGGCAATTACTCGATCGAGCATTGCCCTTAGCGAGTACCTGCCCGCTCGGGAGCAAAGATTCGGCCGGCGGCGGCGGGCGGGGAGCGGCGGGAGGAGAGCGGGGAGGAACGGAGGGGAGATCTCTCTCTCCCTCTCTCCCCCCGCTCCCCCCTGCTCATGGCCGCAACTCACCTGTCACCCGCGCCGGCAGCCAAACCTTTTCTTCCGAGCGGGGAGATACTCGCTAAGGACAATGCTCGCTCGAGCAATTGTCCTTAGTGAGTATGCTCGCTCATCTCTAATCCTGTTGAGGACACCAAATTCTGCAACGGGCAGGTTATAGATATGGATATATATATATCCTATTACGTGGCTGCCAGAAATTGTACACAGGGCCGAGGAATAAACCATATGCACACTTCTTGTTACCTGTACTGGCAGGCAATGATGGGGGTTGGAGTTGTCAGTTCGTGACGCCACCGTTCCATACACCGACATTTACGCTCGGTGCATTAATGACACTGGAAAAGTGCATAGTACCTCGGGTCCTCCGGAACGGGGGAGGCCTGGTAAAACTTTACTAGTGAGTTTTCTTGGAAATGCAGTAGACTTCAGTATGCAGAGTTTACAGTGCAGGAAAAATTTAGTACCGTATATACCGGCGTATAAGGCGACGGGGCGTATAAGACGACCCCCCAACTTTCACCTTATACGCCGGTATACAGAGGAGAAAAAAAAAATCCTTACTCACCTGCCCCGGCGTTCTGTCGCGCTCCGGCAGGATGTCGCTCGCTCCTCGTCCCCGGCGCAGCGTTGCTTTCTGAATGCGGGGCTTGAAATCCCCGCTTCCAGAAAGCTAATACACACGCCGGCAGCCATGACAGCATTGAATGGCTGTGATTGGCTGAAGGCGCACGTGGCTTCAGCCAATCACACTATTCAATGACATCATTGAATGGCTGTGATTGGCTAAAACACACGTGGCTTCAGCCAATCACACTATTCAATGACATCATTGAATGGGTGTGATTGCTAACACACGTGCGCATTCAGAAAGCAACGCTGCGCCGGGGACGAGGAGCGAGCGACATCCTGCCGGAGCGCGACAGAACGCCGGGGGAGGTGAGTAATGATTTTTTTTTTTACACTTTTTTTTTTTTTTGAATTACCGGCGCATAAGGCAACCCCCGACTGCAGAGCAGATTTTTCGGGGTTCAAAAGTCGTCTTATACGCCGGTATATACGGTACATATTCAGCAATTACTTGACCTGAAAGTCAGTGGCCACAGAATGGCTATAATGATCACCCCGCTGTCATAGTCTTCAGCACGCATGGGTGTCAGTTAAAGGTGTACCTCTATATGGTGATCTATACTCCAGACGCCCTCATAGGAATCATCAATGAATCTCACTATTGTCTTCAGAGGTTCAGTAGACTTCTGCACGGTTATATAACTGTATCACTTCTTGTCACTTGCGAGGGTAATTACTCAGTATGGCTCTCTCTTGTAGTGGGACTTTCTGGGGAAAACATTTAGGCTCACTCCCTCCCATGCGCTTCACATACGGTCCTGCGGTCTCTCCGTCTCCTCCATCTTCAGCTGCACAAGGGCTGATGGTGCCCTCATGCGCCTCTGTGGCAACAAACTCTCCGATGGTAGATGGGTGCTCCTCCGCAGCCTGAAGTCGGATTCCACTCTCCTCTGGAACCCAATCACTTATACATATAGATGCATGCACTCCTCCTCACATGACATAGCAAGATAGACACACGCAACATGCAACCAAACTCACAGCAATGATTTTAATGTAGTTAACCCTTCAGACGCTGCAGCTGTGCAACACACATACAGAAAAGTAGGCATAACAACTTTGCACAGTGCATCTACATAAGACAAACCTGTATGACAATTTGGAGGGGTCCAGAATGATGTTCTGGGACACTACAACTGTAATAGCACAATTGAAATGAAAGTTGTGTATCAGTGTTTCTGGATCTTTAAGGTCCGGTCCTTATTAATAAAAACATCTCAGTCCACATTCGAGTACTCAAGACCAGAATTTGTAAGAACCATTTTGTTGCTGTCCCTATCTACAGCAGGCCTGCTGATTAACTTTTTAGCCTCTAGTGGTGGGCACATGTAGTGGTTTTTACTGAGGCCGATCTCACTTACAACTTGGTGACAACAAAGTCCTCGGTGTCCTTTTTAGTCTGGATTCATTTCTCTGCAATGCAGTCCTGCGCTCTTTTGATCCTCAAGACAGCTGTTCTCCCTGGATCCTGGCATTCACTCAGACAGTACAGTGGCACCAACTCGAGCAGCCCCTCTCTCATCCAAGGGCTCAAGCTCTCGCTGCCTTTTCCTCTCTGGTGGCAGCAGCTCCCCTGCAGGCTGTTGCACCTGTCCAACTGCAGCTCTGCACACTTCACAGTTGCTTGCTGCTCTGCCCTGGCAGATCACAGTAGCTCCTCCACTTAGGGTGCATTTAGACTGAAGGATGATTACTCAAAAATCGCTTAAACGACAGTGTGAGGGACAGTTTTGAGCGAACATCTTTGAATAACTCTTAAGTAGCTAATTAGCTACTCAAAAGAGTTATGCAGGCGGAGTGGGACCTGCTGATAACTTCGAGAACAAAGCAGCTATTTTCTATATGCAAACAGCTGCTTTGTTCTCGAGGTGTCACCTTGAGCTGATAGCTCTGAGAAACAGCAGGAGCACCGACAGCTTCTTTGTTCTCAGAGCTTTCAGCTGGTATCCTGCTGGGAAGTCCCAGCGGGATACCAGCTGAAAGAATGCTATCAGCAGGAACGCTGATTTTCTCTGATAACAGTCATCACTCATTTCTAGCTTGCTAGAAATGAGCGATAAACGAATAGTGCATGAGTTGTGCACGATGGCAGCGCATTTAGACAGAGCGATAATCGCTGTGTCTAAATGCGCCTTTACTGTCATAGTCCCTGCATTCTCCTGTGGTGCAGCAGGAAATTGTCCTTTTATAGTATTGATATCATCTCACCAAAAAGTTCCCAGGGAGCATACTCAGTTTACTTTGAAGTTGCCATCTTCATGCTTCATTGTGAAGCCCAGTACACACTTTAGGGTAACCCCCTATGGAGTAGCCTGAATAAATGTGTACAGACAGGTGCTGATTGACCAGTTAGGACATATGCCTCCCAGCCAACCAATCCATCCACATACCCGCAGAGATGTGTTCATGTCAGGGACTAAATGGCACTGAGTATGTGATGGCATGTGGATCACGTGGGCCGGGGCTAACCCTATGATATGACCCGGATCCAGATCCGACATGATCATGACAATTACCGACCATTAAATTGGGAACACAACCAACCTTGCATGGGCCTCTTCTCTCCAAGGGCCTATAGCAACCACATGGGGTACCTCTATGTTATATTGAGGAGTCCTATTCAGCTTGTTTTATGAAATTTCTAAAAAACATGCATTACTATTTTGGATGATCAGACTTTCCAGATGACCCAATGCTGTATGAAAGGAATATCATTGTAAATCTTATTTTTTCTGTAGAGTTTCAAGAAACTTGTGTCACTTTACTTCATCACCAGGGGTGTCCAAGCTTTCGTCATCTCTGGGCTACATTGGAAGAAGAAGAGTTGTCTTGGGCCCCACATTAAATACACAAACACTAACGCTGCAGCGCATTGTCCTCCACATAACTCCCATGGTCCTCCATGCAATCTAACATTGTCCTCCATAGTCATGCAAACAACTGTGATCATTCTCCACAGTCCTCCAAATAACCTTCATCCTCCTCCAAAGAACCCCCGCCACCAGGCCATATGAACTGGAGTCAGTGCTTGCTTCTGCATGACCCAGATACAGTAACCTGTCCAAGCTCGCATGCAGTTCACGACCACAGGTCCGTTTCTGACAACAGGGGAGGGACACAAAGCATTGGCTGGCCAAAATGACAGCACCGCCTTTCGTCGTCATCTCGATATTGGATACGAGTGGTCAGAACTTGGGAGAACAGGAAGGAGAATCGCTGCCGCGTGCTGGACCCGAAGCGACTGACGGACAGCCACCGAGCTGCAAGCGCTGCCCCGTCATCTATATGAGCCTGTCCGTTAGTAGAAGCTCACAGCCTGCCACTGCGAGGTACTACCTGCGGCCTCGCATCCTCCAGTTATAGCTTGCATAGACCCCCCCCCCTCCCCTTTGGGATGCATTCATAGCCATCCTGGGCCGCGGGTCGGACACCCCTGTCCTAACCAATTAAAGGGGTTGTCCCGCGCCAAAACGGGTTTGTTTTTTTTTCAATAGGCCCCCCGTTCGGCGTGAGACAAACCCGATGCAGGGGTAAAAAAAAAAAAACGGATAGTACTTACCCGAATCCCCGCGCTGCGGCGACTTCTTACTTACCTTGCGAAGATGGCCGCCGGGATCTTCACCCACGGTGGACCGCAGGTCTTCTCCCATGGTGCACCGTGGGCTCTGTGCGTTCCATTGCCGATTCCAGCCTCCTGATTGGCTGGAATCGGCACACGTGACGGGGCGGAGCTACGAGGAGCAGCTCTCCGGCACGAGCGGCCCCATTCAGAAGGGAGAAGACCGGACTGCGCAAGCGCGTCTAATCGGGAGATTAGACGCTGAAATTAGACGGCACCATGGAGACGGGGACGCTAGCAACGGAGCAGGTAAGTGAATAACTTCTGTATGGCTCATATTTAATGCACGATGTATATTACAAAGTGCATTAATATGGCCATACAGAAGTGTATACCCCCACTTGCTTTCGCGGGACAACCCCTTTAACCTCAAGTTCCATACAGATGAATAGAGTGACAGTGCGCATGCTCTACCACCACTCCATCCGTATGGGGGAAACAACCCCCTATCTTTTGGATAGGGCGTAACTTTAAATCTTGGATAACCCCTTTAATAAATCTGGGCCATTGTTTTAAGCTGTTGGCTAGTTTAGAAAACCTACATTCATGCACTTTGTTGGGGATTTCTGAGTTAATAGAGAGGATCCTTTCTTTAGGAGTGGAGAACAGTTACAAAGAGAGTCTCTAACTCTGGAGGACCCGTCCTGTCCTGCATTATAAAGAAGACTCATTATTATGAATGAGCACTGTGTAATGCTTAGTTTCCCCTGTGGTGGCACTGCAGAAAAATTGAACACTTATTACTAGATTTACCCACAGATAAGAACTTATCACTGGAGGTCTTAGCGGGTGGAAAACTTGAGATTAACTTTTTGTCAAGCGACCCTTCTAAAAAATAGGGATTGTCCAAAGCAGAAAAAAACCTTTAAATCCAGTTTTCCCAACTGGCAGCTCAATAAACTCTGCATAAGCAGTCAGTAACAGTAATCCGTCCATAGGAGTGGCCGATATTCGTGTGACTGCAAGCCTTGGTTTATTATGATAAGACAGAAAATTGAGTTTCTTTATCTGTTTACCTAATATATCTCCTTCTACACGTAGAAGTTATTTCCCGGGAGATCAAAAAAGACGAAGCTATTTGCCATTTGCAACTATAAAGGAAAATATACGGTGGAGATAAAATGTGGTTTAATGCACCTTGCCCAGACTGGCATAGTATAATTTACAGTGACCTTCATGGTTTGCAGAAATTCGCAGTTGCAGACACATCAGCAGAGCTGGAAGTCTGGTGGCTTGTTAAAATGTAGATTTAAAAATAAATCTATAAAGCGGAAAAAAAAGCAGCCGGCTCCTGCGGACGAATAATGGCCGTCTCCCCATTACACATCTATACTGCATTAGGGAGGAGAGTCAATGAAAGTGTTATAAGAGCCGATTTAGCTACAGGAAGGACGAAAAGGGAATTTGCCAAGAAGATTGATCACCTGCGCTAATATAGTTGCAAACGAAGACAGAAAAAAAAAAACACCAATATTACGGCCGGTACGGTGACTGACACAGGGGGGCATAATTTACCACCGTTTGTTTAGTGTCTCTTGTAGGGTGCACTATTTTATATTTTTACTATGTTACAGTGGCATGCTGCCAGACTGTGCCTCAAGTGTTGTGTTGGGGTGCATTTTCCTTGTCTGTGGCCCGGGGCATAGGGGTGCAAAAACTGCCCTATGATAGTCCGCATCAATGGTGAAGCATGTGGTTGCCAGGTTGCCCATTAAGATGCGTGGATTCGTCTTATGTGACTGGCTCACAGCCAAGAATAGATCCCAAATCCTGGTTCCACTCAGTTAATCTGGCAGCAGGAAGCTTTTCCAAGCTTAGGCAAAAGAAAGATGGGCGGTTGTATTAGGGCTGGCTGCAGGGAGTAGTGGGGAGGGGGGGGTGTGGACACGGGGCTCCATATTTTACTGGGCAATAGGATGGAGGTTGTACTGGGGCCTCGTGCGGTGTACATATATTACATTACTGATTGTAATGATCTCCCGATTACATCCTGTATTGTACTGAAAAGCTGCACTCACTATTCTGCTGGTGGAGTCACTGTGTACATATATTACTTATCCTGTACTGATCCTGAGTTACATCCTGTATTATACTGCAGAGCTGCACTCACTATTCTGTTGGTGGAGTCACTGTGTACATATATTACTTATCCTGTACTGATCCTGAGTTACATCCTGTATTATACTGCAGAGCTGCACTCACTATTCTGCTGGTGGAGTCACTGTGTACATATATTACTTATCCTGTACTGATCCTGAGTTACATCCTGTATTATACTCCAGAGCTGCACTCACTATTCTGCTGGTGGAGTCACTGTGTACATATATTACTTATCATGTACTGATCCTGAGTTACATCCTGTATTATACTCCAGAGCTGCACTCACTATTCTGCTGGTGGAGTCACTGTGTACATACATTACTTATCCTGTACTGATCCTGAGTTACATCCTGTATTATACTCCAGAGCTGTACTCACTATTCTGGTGCTGGAGTCACTGTGTACATATATTACTTATCATGTACTGATCCTGAGTTACATCCTGCATTATACTCCAGAGTTGTACTCACTATTCTGCTGGTGGAGTCACTGTGTACATACATTACTTATCCTGTACTGATCCTGGGTTACATTCTGTATTATACTCCAGAGCTGCACTCACTATTCTGCTGGTGGAGTCACTGTGTACATACATTACTTATCCTGTACTGATCCTGATTTACATCCTGTATTATACAACAGAGCTGCACTCACTATTCTGCTGGTGGAGTCACTGTGTACATACATTACTTATCCTGTACTGATCCTGAGTTACATCCTGTATTATACCCCAGGGCTGCTCTCACTATTCTGCTGGTGGAGTCACTGTGTACATAGATTACTTATCCTGTACTGATCCTGAGTTACATCCTGTATTATACTCCAGAGCTGCACTCACTGTTCTGCTGGGGAAGTCACTGTGTACATACATTACTTATCCTGTATTATGCCCCAGAGCTGCACTCACTATTCTGCTGGTGGAGTCACTGTGTACATACATCACTTATCCTGTACTGATCCTAAGTTACATCTTGTATTATACTCCAGAGCTGCACTCACTATTCTGCAGGTGGAGTCACTGTGTACATACATTACTTATCCTGTACTGATCCTGAGTTACATCCTGTATTATACTCCAGAGTTGTACTCACTATTCTGGTGGTGGAGTCACTGTATACATACATTACTTATCCTGTACTGATCCTGAGTTACAGCCTGTATTATACTCCAGAGCTGCACTCACTATTCTGCTGGTGGAGTAACTGTGTACATACATTACTTATCCTGTACTGCTCCTGAGTTACATCTTGTATTATACTCCAGAGCTGCATTCACTATTCTGCTGCTGGAGTCACTGTGTACATACATTACTTATCCTGTACTGATCCTAAGTTACATCTTGTATTATACTCCAGAGCTGCATTCACTATTCTGCTGCTGGAGTCACTGTGTACATACATTACTTATCCTGTACTGATCCTAAGTTACATCTTGTATTATACTCCAGAGCTGCATTCACTATTCTGCTGCTGGAGTCACTGTGTACATACATTACTTAGGCCGGCAGCACACGAGCGGATATTTGCTGCAGAATCCGCAATCGGCAACCGCAACAAATACCGTTCTGAGAATGCTATGTAAAAGTGCTTCTTCCTGCACACTCGCGGAAATCAATTGCAATTTGCACGAGCGGAGGAAAAACTGCAGCATGCTCTATTTTGGTGCGGATTTCACACAGACGGCTTCCAGTGAAGTCAGTGGAAGCCGTCCGACACATGGCCCTTCCGCAACTGACATTGCGGAAAGGTCACGGATTTCACATCATTGCCTATCAACAGCGTGAAAAAAATAATCAGATATTCCTCACTACTGGTGGTCTGTCAAGGACAGCCTGAGCCCGGTCACCCTGTGTGCCCTCACTGGTCCCAACACCTCCTTCCAGTCTGGTCAGACGCTCCTCTCTACTGGTGGTCTGTAGGGGGTGTCCTGAGCCTGGTCACCTTGTGTGCCCTCACTCGTCTACTGGTCCCAACACCTCCTTCCAGTCTGGTCAGACGCTCCTCTCTACTGGTGGTCTGTCGGGGGTCCCGAGCCCGGTTGCCTCGTGTGCCCTCCCGCATCCACTGGTCCCAACACCTTCTAACAGTCTGGTCAGAGCCGCCCAGGAGGCGGCCAATTCATTGATACGACCATCCAGCTTCTTACATCCCAGTAATGCGCCCCTCTTACACTCTGGTAACGGGGTGAAATCAATTCTCTGCATCATAGAGGTATCTAGTGGTCAACAAGCTCTACACAAGCGGAAGAGGAGGTCACTACACACAAGGAGCCTCAGAGAGCCTTTTATAGGCCAAGGGGGAACCAGTTTTAGGGCCTCAGGTGACCGTTCATCTAATCACCACAACTCTAATCATTTGTATATCTGTCTGAGATGTAGTTACATGCAAGGTTTTGCAGCAAGACGGCAACTCCTACTAGGGGCGCAATTTTGGGGGGGCAAAGCGTACACATTTTTTTTAATGGCAGAATACATAAAAACGGTTTTCACCTGCATTTATTTGATTATTAATACAATATGGTATCATTGTTCTCCAAGTTACAATTCTAGACAAACAATCTAAGTGCCTCACATCCACGGGTCTTTCATATGGATGGTGAGTGCGATATTGTACCATTCATGTATTTTACTGAATGCATTGAATCAACCACCACAGTCCAGGGAGAAAAACTAGATGAACCCTTGAATTTCATAACTTGCACATCCCTCTTTAGCAGCAATCACCTTCTCCAAATCTTTCCTGTAGCTGCAAATAATATTTACACGTTAAGGAAATAGTTTGGACTATTCCTCCCTACAAACGTGCTCTAGTTCATCAATATTTCTGGGATGCCTTGTCTGCACAACCCTAGGCAGGTTATGCAACAGGATCTCAATAAGGTTAAGGTCTTGTCTCTGGCTGAAGTGTAGGTATAGGGGGTATAGAGATAGTCACTAGTGGGTCTTGATGGCCAACCAGGAGAGGAGAGGAGACAGAGGGGAGAGAGGAAAGAAATGGAGTAAAGTAAGAGAAGGGAGGAGAGGAAAATGATCTGTTTTCAGACTACTCACTGCCAAAATCAGTCCACAGTCCTTTGCTACATTGCATTCTGGGATGAATGCATGTTTCTATATGAGATGACCATATAGAACTCAATGTAATAACTATATTGTACAGAACTGAAGTCTCCTGAGCGATATCCATCAACAGTCTCATTTTCCGAAGGACTGTCCCGTGACCCAGGGTGCGGAGGTCATGCAAATTTAAATAAAAATGGAAGGGCTGTGTCATTTTAGGAGCATCCTACAATTTGAGATTCAAACATTGTAACTGAGTATTCTGGTCCCCAGTCCTATTGTATGGCATGTTTAAAGAGTCAAATCACAGGTGCCGCTGTGGAGGCCTTAATATTTCAGCACTAATTTGCATATTGAATGGTTGAGGAGTAGGCGTGAGCAGGTCCTACACAGGCATTGAACAAGCAGGGAATGATGGATGTGTTGAGCTCAGAGACATAAAAAAAATTATGTAGATTTAATCGCTAATTAAGCTTTAAACTGGGGTTAAAAAGTGAACTTGCACTTTGAGAAGTTTGTCGATGCCTTTATGATAAAAGCTGCATGTTAAAAAGCCTTATTGTGATATTCAGATGTGCGCTATAACGGAATTTCCTGCTTTTATAGACTATAGTTAGCAGCTTCATCACAAACTATTCTGTGTGAGAATTTTCCAAGTCCAAGAACAAAGCAAATTAAACTGCGAGTAAGGAAAAGGCGGAGGTTTTATTATCAGAAGCCGGAGGTGGTCTCGGGTCAGTCTATTTATAACCCCTTCATTGGTCCCCACTAATTTTGTGTAACATACTTAGCTGCGGAGGTGCAGGCAGCCATGCTGTTACATACAAAAGGCGGGATTACTATTTACCTCTCGCGCATAAACAACTAAAAGCTTCAGAATAGTCTAAAATTAAGACTTTGAATTGGTACATCGAGGCCGGTTAGGGAAGGTTCTCCTGATGCCCTAGTCCAATACCAGACTTTTCTGATAGGCATGCTACATTATAGGCACATTTTTGTTCCCCTTGCATTCAGACTGCCCACCACAGATGCCCATCTCTCCTTAATGGGGTTAACTAGAAAAACATTTGAAGATTGCTTTAAAAAAAAAAAATCCTCACCTGATCCACCACCACTCCCATTCTATCAATGCCTGGTCTCTCAGCAATGATATCCCAGGGGCACAGGGACATGTGACTACAATGATTAGCTGCAGGGTCACACTCTCTATTGTTGGGATGCCATCGTGCCTGCGAAAGGAAGTGGAGAGCAGCAGGGGCCAGGACTCTGTGGAATGTGAATGGGAGGAGATCTAAATTTTGGGGCGTTTCCTGAGCAAGTTTTCAAAAAAAAAAAAAAAAAAACTTGGGATCTGAGTAACCCCTTTAACAAAAACAAAAATCAAAACAAAAACTGCTGGTCTAAATAAATATTTCCCATTATGCGGGCAGCAAGTTTTTGCAGTCTACCGGTCACTTAAGAAAATGACAAACAATTTGACAACCCCTCTGCTACGTAATAACATCATGTAGACAGTTTCCACTGTATGGAGAGTATTTAAAGAGAAGCACCCAATTATATGCGTAATATACAGTATTTCGCAGCTAGATCCAATTTGTAAAGTTTCGCCCTTTTTGACTTCAGTATAACTAGCAGCACTTACCTGCTGTATGAAAAAACAGAATGCTGTAGGCTGGCTTCCGCAGATCTCTAGATAGTAACAGCTATGTAAATGTAAATATGTCTGCAAAAGAGTCCTTAAGTGAAGAGTAGGAAGGACTCTGCAGCGTCCGAGGAGCGAGCCCTCAGCCGAGGAAACAAAAAAAACTATAAAACACAATTTTTTAAAAGGCATTCTGACTTTGTAGCATTTTTTCCACCTCTGCCTTAAACTTTTGCACCAGTACTATATATACATACACACTTTTGTAAAAAAAATGTTAAAAAAAGTCAAGCACCTGAAAGGTTTGCTGCATGAAGTTACATCTCAGGCAAATATACAAATGCTTAGAGTTGTGGTGTGATTAGATGGACGGTCTGGTCACCGGAGGCCCTACAAGTGGTTTCCCCCTTGGCCTATCAAGGGCTCTCTGAGGCTCCTTGTGTGTAGTGACCTCTTCTTCCGATTGTGTAGAGCTTGTTGACCACTAGACGCCTCTATGATGCAAGCCAAGATATTTAATCCAGTTAAAGAGAGTTTGAGAGGGGCCGCATTATTACAATGCGCAAATCTGAATGGTTATAGCAATAAATGGCTGCCCCCTGGGTGGTTCAGACCAGACTGTTTGAAGTGTTTGGACCAGTGGATGCATAAGGGCAGGAACACAAGGTGACGGGGTTCAGGACACCCTCAACACACCACCAGTATACAGAATCGTCTGACAAGCACAAGACGTTACAACTGTTTCATCGTATGGCATCCAGATACAGGTGGCACATTCCTTACAGGAGGCACTTCCAGGCACTTGGCTGAAGGACATTTGGTCTTACGGTGCCCATTACATGTACTGCCTTTGCCACCCACCGATTGTCGCCTCCATTTGCAGTGCTGTCGTAAATGATGAAACAGGATGATACAGAATGGAACTGGGTTGTCTTCAGCCTCGAATCCAGGTTTAGTTTGGGCACTGACGATAGCCGTGTTGGTGTCCGGTGACCTCAGGGTGAGCATCTCAATCCTGCCTTTGCTGTGGAGCGGCACACTGCTTCCCCTGCTCGTGTTATGGTCTGGGGGCCATAGTGTACAGCAGTTGGTCACCCCTAGTAGTGGTACAAGGGACATTGACAGCTCAGTGAAATGTTCAGGACATCCTGCAGCCACATGTGTTCCTCTCATGGCGGTTTCCCAGAGGCAGCATGATAATGCTCAGCCGCACACACAAGGGGTCACAGGAAGCCCCCTCAACATTGTCACACTTCTGTGGCTGCCCGATCAGCATATTTAATCACCAAAACAACGTGTATGGGACCATCTGGGACACCAACTTCAACAGCCTGCGAGTTTGCACAAATGTTACAGCAAATGTGGACCGATATGCCGCAAAATACAATGCGGAACCTGTATACCTCCATACCCACCCGTATCACATCTTGTATCCAAGTTAGAGATGGCTCAACAGGGTACTAGAGCCTCCATGCCCGCCATTATCACATCTTGTATTCAAGCTAGAGGCAGTACAACAGGGTACTAGAGTCTCCATGCCCACCCGTATCACACTTGTATCGACCAAGCTAGAGGCGGTACAACAGGTACTAGAGCCTCCATGCCCACCCATATCACATCTTGTATCCAAGCTAGAGGCGATGCAACAGGGTACTAGAGCCTCCATGCCCACCCACATCACATCTTGTATCCAAGCTAGAGGCAGTACAACAGGGTACTAGAGCCCCCATGCCCACCATTATCACATCTTGTATCCAAGCTAGAGGCGGTACAACAGGGTACTAGAGCCTCCATGCCCACCCATATCACATCTTGTATCCAAGCTAGAGGCGGCTCAACAGGGTACTAGAGCTTCCATGCCCGCCCCTATCACCTCTTGTATCCAAGCTAGAGGAGGTACAACAGGGGTCAGTCTTCTGTAATAAATTCTCCTTTTGCTCTGATATTGTAATCACTTGTCCATACTCAGAAAAATTATTCCGTGGAATTAGAAATAGTTCTAATGGAAAGATATAAAGGCGTCTGCCATTTTGAATACTTTAAATACTCTGGGAACACCAACGTGGAGGTCTATTTGCCTGCTGCCCTACTTTTCTGTAGCCCATCCTGTAGCTACTATGGTGATGATGAGCGAGTGTGAGGCAGAGCGTGTAATTACATAATACTTACACACAAGTTGTCTGTATGTGTTGTAATATTCTATCCATCCATCCCAAAAGAACAACTTTGTGTGGACTTCTTTAAGAATATATAAAAGTATGAATTCATCATTCTCCAACCTCAACCTGACTTGTTATTGTATTGGGGAAAAAAGACATTAGAAATGGGAAAATTAAGTGAGGTGAGCAACTTTCAATATCGGTGCTAGACTAGCCAGGACATTTTATACACTGCCAAGCTTGTGGGGTTTTCTTGTACAATGATGCCGAGCATACCAAGAATGGCATATCTGACCATAGCTTGTGTCTGGCATTTGCAGCTCATCCACATTCACTTCAAGGGCGCTGAGCTGCAATACCAGTCACAATCTGTGGACAGGGGTGGTGCTGTTGTTGGAAGAAAACCACCATGTTTTTCTAATCCTGCATAGCCTTCTTTAAACATATGAATCTATCTATCTATATCCGTTTTGTCGGGACCGACTCTCGGACACTTTATGGATCAGCCTTCTCCAGGCTGTTCCGTTTTGGACTCCTTTGATCGTTTGCATGTCGGCAACATTCTTTTGTGGCCAGGTCTTATTTTGCCGCTGACCACTCCAAGCAATGAATTAGCTTGCATTAGGTGGCCAAAGTATGAAAGGCTGCTTCATAATTTTGCTGTCCATCATAAACCTTGGTTTGATGCGGTTTGGACAGTTTTGTTCGTGATCTTGGCGGTAGAAGGAAGTCATAGGAGTTTCTTTCAATACTAAAGTTCAAAGGCATCAATCTTCCTCTGGTCCGTTTTCTTCAGTGTCCAAGTTTCGCAGTGGCAAGTTGTGATTGGGAAGAGGATTTCATTGATTTCATTGACCATCTGGCATTTCATTGCATTTTGAGGTTTTTGTTTTTCCAGATCTTATCAATTCTTAACTTTGCGCTCCAACCTAGCGCAATTCCTAGTTTTATTTCGGGTCCCAATTCTTCATTGCGGTCGATTTTCGACCCAAGGAAGGTGAAAGTCTTGAACTGCTTTGATTTCTTCATTGTTGATTCAGATTTTTCCTGTTCCGTTCCCAGCCGTTGTCATGATCTTAGTTTTTTAGATAATTGAGTATAGACCAACCTTTTCACTTCCTCCTTTAACTTTTATTAACGGTTCAAGATCTTTCTGGCTTTCTGTCAGCAAGGTTGTATCATCTGCATATCTGAAATTCTGGGTGTTTCTCATACCAATCTTGAACGTTGGACTCAAGATCGCCTCTGTATACAGGTTGAACAATGCAGGAAATAAGATGCACCCTTGGAGTACACCACTGCCGTAACTATAGGGGATGCTGTTGCACCCGGGCCCAGGAGCTTTAGGCTTCATGTCCACAGGGAAAAGAAGAATTAAAATCCACAGCGGATTTTAACTCTTCGCCCGCACGTGGATCCGCACCCCATAGGGATGCATTGACCACCTGCGGGTAGATAAATACCCACGGATGGTCAATAAAAGTGAATTTAAAAAAATATGGAGCATGACAAAAAATGGACATGCTCCATTTAGGTGCGGGTCTCCAGCGGGGACGGCTCCCGCAGGCTTCTATTGAAGCCTATGGAAGCCGTCCGGATCCACAGGAGACCTAAAATAAGAATAAACTTACCCGCAGCGGACCGTGCAGATCTTCTCTTCTTCACGGCCGGCGGCGTGCCGCGCGCATGCGCCAGGCCAAAGAAAGAAGATCCGGCCGCAAAGAAGAGAAGATCTGCACAGTCCGCTGCGGGTAAGTTTATTCTTATTTTCAGCCCTCATGTCCGCGGGGCAGGAGGGACCCGCTACATGAGGCCTTAGGGAGCCCGTAAGGCCTCTCTTCTCCATATAGGGAGCCCAGTACTATGAATAAAGCATTATAGTTGGGGGCCCTGTTACAGGTTTTGCATTGGGGCCCAGGAGCTTCATATTACACCTTTGGCGTATACCTTTCCTGATTCTGAACCATTCTGTGCTACCGTTTAGAGGTCCTGACTGTAGCCTCTTGGCTCGCATATAACTGTATAAGTTGCCCCCGATGTCCTGGGACTCCCATTTGTGTTAGGCATGGCCACAGCTTGTCGTGTTCAGTGCAATCGAAGGCCTGGCTGTAATTTAGAAAGCATATGTAGACCTCCTTCTGGTATTCTCAGACCTTTTTCCATATGAATAAGATTTAAAAGTTTCCTCCCTTGAGTAAGCCATGCCCTAAAATAAATCACCACTACAAAGAAATCAATGCAGCTGCATCAAATTATTTATTGATAGTGCAAATAAAAATTTTAAAATAATCCTCGAAACAATATTAAAATCAATTCTGCCTAAAGATAATTAACATTACTCAGTGTTACTTTCCTTAAATAATTAAACAATTTCCCAAAACATTTTCCTGTTAATACTACGGGAAAAAAAAAAAAAAAAAAAAAAAAAAAGGCAGAGCTTCGCCTTTAAAGTTTAATAGACAGCTACGAGGGTTTGGTTGGGATTAGGAGGGGAGAAAAAAAAAAAAAAAAGTTTTTTTTTCCCCCTTTTTCCAAAAACAGCCCCCCTCTTGTCCATGGGTTGAGTTTAGTAGTGCAGCTCTTCCCCATTCAAGTCAACAGAACTGAGCTGTAATAACAGAACCACCAGATGAACAGGAGCGGCACCGTTTCTAGAAGGTAGACCCTTTTTTCTAATTCTGGATGACCCCTTTAAGACAACGGAGCTGAATGAATGCACTGTAAGGATGGTCGTGTAAAACACTGAGTCTTTATACTTCGTTTTCATGTCCGCCAACGAAAAAAAAAAAAAAAAATTGTCTTGCTGACTTTCCAATTAACGTAATCTAGCCGTAGTCAGAAATGCTACTAAATGTGTCCAACGGGTTATAGTCCAGTACAAAATCCAAGAGCCAGTGCTATTTGTCCAGTGTTAGCCTCTTAATCTGATGAAGCAAGCTGTCCCTTTGCATGTGGGCGTCGGCAAGAGCAGTCTTGGTTTTGGCCAATTCCTGCTTCAGACATTCATTTTCGTCAAGAAGCTGCAGAAAAAAAAAAAGAAGAGAAATACAAAATTACCAAAATTTTATGCATAATAGTTTATGATTTACAGAATGGACGGCTGAATATAGATTCTCTCCTGACTTTTGCCTAAAGAGGAAAAAAAAAAACAATGTAGGAAAATCCACGTTTGCCACCAATGCTGGGGCTCATTCACATCAGCGTTGTTGTTTTCTGTTCCGCCAGGGGGGGGCAGCCAAATGGAAAAAAAATGTCTCAGCTTTACTTCCTGTTGATTTCAACAAGATTTTCTGTTACGCTCAGCTTGGCTCTGTCTGCTTTTAAATTTTTCTAACCCTCTACATGCCCCAGGTACACATATGTACATCCTGGGTGCGGCTCTTAATCCTTTACATGCTGCTATCAATTCTAAGAGTGGCATTCAATTCCTCCACCTGCAATAGGATCGTGAAGGGTCATCAAGGTCTTACTGAAGACCCCCAAGGCTGCCATATATTTCTGCCTGTTAAGACGTGCCAATACGATGCCAGGTGAAATAACATATACTGCACTACTGTATATGAAATAAGTGATCAAACAATTCCAAGTTCAAGTCCCCTTAAGGGACTGAAAGCAAAAGTGAAAATAGGCAATAAAAGGATACTAAAAAGTGCGGCTCCATTTTTTTCTATGGGGAGGAGAGAGATAGCCAAGCAACGCAATGTGTCTGTGTTCTATTGAGTGGAATGGAGCCTCTGCGAATGTGCGACCAGCAGCTCCATTCCCCACTGAACTACAGAAATGGGATAATGCATCTTAAATTGTGAAATACAGGGAACATGAGTCCCCATTCTTGGGATCAGTAAGGCTCTCAGGGTTTGGACCCTAGCCAATCTATCAGTTTTCACCCCATCCAAAAATTACCTATAATCAAAACAACACTTTAGCTGTAAACTTACCTGGAGCAACCAGTGTCAGACAGCTGCTCACGAGGCAAATAGGATCATGGGGGGGAGCAACAAAAGAGGTCTAGGGGCTCATGATGAGAACATTGTTATTCCTCTTTAAAAGTCACTGGTCAGACCACACATGGAATATTGTGGACAGTTTTGGGCAGCGGTACTCAAGAAGGACATATAAGAGCTTGAGCGTGTACAAAGGCAGGCAACTAAAGTAATAAATGGAATGGGCGGACTACAATACCCAGAGAGGTTATTTAGCTTACAAAAAAGACGGCTGAGGGGCGACCTAATAATCATGTATAAATATATCAGGGGACAATACAGAGATCTCTCCCATCATCTACCTATACCCAGGACTGTGGCTGTAACAAGGGGGCGCCCTGTACATCTAGAGGAAAGAATGTTTCTACACCAACATAGAAGGGGGTTCTTTACTGTAAGAGCAGTGAGACTATGGAACTCTTTGCCTGAGGATGCGGTGATGGCGAACTCGATAAAAGAGTACAAGAGGGGCCTGGACGCCTTCCTTGGGCGATACAATATTACATGTTATAGTCACTGATTACTTCAGAAAGGTCGGTGATCCGGGGATTATTCCGATTGCCAGAATGGAGTCAGGAAGGAAATTCTTTCCTCTAAAATGTGAAAAAATTGGCTTCTACCTCGTTTTTTTTCTGCCTTCCTCTGGATCAACATTGGGGGGTGTAATAGGCTGAACTGGATGGACATGTGTCTATTCAGCCTTATATATGTTACTAAATCACTTTGTTGCATTTTTTGTTTTTTGGAAGGTGAAATGAACCAAAAAAATTAAAAAGAAAGCATTTCGATTCAGTTTTGCCGTTTCCCTTTTTTAAATAACATTTGCCAAGCGAGATAAACCTGGGTCATCACAGATGCAGCAATACCAAACATATATTTTTTTTTCAAGACGGAAAAGCGCACAAAAGGGTTTTGAATTGGGGGGGGGGGGGATTTTTGTCTTATTTGTAAGCTTTTTTTATGTTCCTGTAGCGGACTTGAACTATGCCTATGATCAATCAGATAATACACTGCAGCACTTCTATTCTGCAGTGTATCATCTCTGGTCTTGGCTACCACATGCCATGGCAGATCTGGAAGCCATTGTACGGCATCCAATTGGCATGGCAGCCTATCAGCCCTCTGCGATTAAATGGCAAAGGGCCAATGACCTAATAGCAGGAGCTCATTCTCTCGGTTAACCACTTACATGCTGCGATCAACATTGCTAAAAGTCATCCATGTACAGCATTTCATATTAACCCCTTCTCTATCAGGACATACATGTATGTCATAGGGTAGGAAGAGGCTAATAGCATATCTTTCATCACAAACCACCCATTATATCACATGACTGACTGCATTTTTCTAAAGTACGACCTAAGAATTTCCATTCAATGACTGCAAACAGAGATATTGAATACAGCAAGGAATTGATGCAGACAGTCTACTACAAAACTGTGTCATTTATGATATAAAGTAACAGCGATTTGCCAAAATTTGGATACGAATTAAGCAACCAATACAAAGACAGACAATGCTGATTGCATCTGAAAAGATGTAAAATGTGATAATTACGCTGAAAAGTGAGCTTTAACGCTACGGTGCACGAGGATTCTAAAAACGCTTCTGAAAGATAACAGCCGCCATCACAAAGACCAATAAATATTTCAGCACCAGCTACTTATTAATCTAGAACTCGCCATAAAGCGCGTCAATCTCCTCCGAGACATAAGAGGTGGACCGGGCCCCCAATCAGATCTTCTGATTACACTGCGCACTTCAAAGACATAAGTGATAATTAACTTGGACAGAGAGTTCATGGAGCAGAAAAAGTAGGTTTTTTTTTTTATGGAAATCATCATTTCTTGCCTTTAACTTTTGTCTGATCTACAATTACTCTGCATTCTATTAGTCTCTTTTATCACACATTTCCCTAAAGCGCAGTCATTTTATCTGAAATAGGAAAAAGAGAAGCGAGATACGGCGAGTAGATCTATAAAACCGGAATTAAAAGCCAAATCTGGATGTAAAAGAGAAGAACGTACCTTTTACATTAACCCCTTAACGAGCCCATTTTCACTGCTGTAGATTAAGGTATCCTGTGCTGCCCTGAAACGCCTTCCCTACTAATAGCTTAGCTCCTGCTGTAAGGGCCGGGATTGGCAAAAACTCCAGTCCCAGCCATTTAACCCTTTGATCACTGCAGTCAATAGTGACCACAGCAGGAGGTCTTTTTTTCATTCAAGCCTTGATTCATCTGTGTTCCGTCGAAGGCCAACCCAACCAAAGACCGCAGCAGTGAGTGTTCTTTCAAAGACCCACAGGGACCGTTCAGCTAAGGATCACTTAGACATATTTGTGTTTGTTCGAGAGCCAATATGCATTAAGTAGGAGGGCAAAGTTTAACAAAAAAAAGTCAGGAGCCAATCAGCATTCGGTGGGAGGCACACACAAGTACAAGCACAAACTTCCCAGCAGAGTTATTGGCTAGTCGTCGAAAGACAACAATTACATATTTATATCAGACGATAATTAATCAAGCAGCGACTAATTTTAGGGGAGAAATAATGAAGCGACTAGTGCACGAATTCTCGCTGGTCACTGGCTGGTTGCAGTGTTTACATGGAACAACTGTTACTTACACTCCATCGTGTGACTTTTTGGACAACAGTTGTCCCACATCAAATCAACTTAAAGGGGTTCTGTCACTAAAAATGCTCTACTTATCTATTCCTGCCCCATCAGTCTACTTACCAGATTTTCACCTCCCTTATCTTCTCCTGTCTCCTGCAGTCCAGGGGGTCACTTCACCTCCAGCTGCCTGATTCTTCTCCTTCCTGTGAGGTTATGTACATTAGGTTGGCAGTCTGCCAATGTACGTTATGTCACAGATCACAGGCCAGCAGGAGGACTGCCTATCTTCTTCAGAGATTGCTCATGCAAGCTGTCTCTGAAATAGATTACAATTCCTTCCTAGGCAGTGAAGCTACAGCACGGGGATGTGACCTTCACTGACCCAGCAGGAAGGAGTTTGTGATGAGCAGCCTTCATAACAAGCTGGGCTCATCCTGCAGTGAGCTGACCTGGGGCACTGCAGGAGCTCAAACAGGAGAAGATGTGATAAGGAGACTGACAGGGAAGGAATAGGTAAGTTTAGATAATTTTTTTTTTTTTTTATGACAAAACCCCTTTAAGCTAAAAACTTTAGAAACTTTACGCTATGGATGTTGCCACAAATATGCATCGATTCAGCAACTGCATTCACAGTGTTCTATGCGGATTCCCATTAACGTGTCATCACTTGCTGTGGCTTTACAGTACGGAAAAAAAAAAAAAATCATCACACCCAAACTCTGCAGCAGAATTGGAGCATCTGAAGCTACCCTAAGTGTATAATTTAATGCATGAATATCTCTTCTGTACATCTTAAAAGAGTCGTTTTGTTTCTTTGTAAAATGTTCTTGGTTTTCTGCAAGATCTGCTCTGGTGAATGGGACAGTCTTAGAAGTTAGTGCAACAAATTTGCTGCATGTAAGTAAATCCTAGGTCCTGCCCTTTGCAGCAACAGCCTAATGACACAGACTAAGAATAGTCATAAAAACACAAAGGATAATGTGATAGTGTGAACAGAGAGTCTTGTGAGGAATGAGCTGGCCCAGGCACTGAAGAGCTGGGAGAGAGCTGAGAGACCGACTAATTCTTGGAGTGGCGCTACCTAGCTGTTGCAGTACATGTGTCAGAGAAAGGTCTGAAAAATCAGCTGCAATCACCGACCACAAGCACCAAGCTGTCACCAGGAGAACACACCAGCAAAAGCAGATAGATCGACAGTCAGTATCCGGATATTCAAGTTCTGTTGGTGTGTAATCGTGGATGGCATCACCCAGGCTTTTTATCGGTACAACGGATTGTTTTGACTTCATCACTGTACAGCCTCCCCAAAGGTCCTGTGCTAACAATTTGTTCAGGAGACAGTGACTGCATATTTCAGGTAGCGGATTTAGTCATTGGGTTAGCCCAAGTTCCTACAAGTTACTACAGAGACTCCTATTTTCAACTAGCATCTCTAGAGCTATTTACCCCTGGCCAGGGTAAACCATTTACAGACTGTGATTATTATATATTGCGTGCACAATATTAAGGACATCTCATCCGCAGGGTATAGACTGAGTTATAGCCTTAATTGAATGTGTTAGTAATCGGTTTGCATTGAATCCAATTAAATACTGTTGTATGTTCTTGTCATATTTTTTTGTTGTAATATAGTAACATAGTATGTAAGACCGAATGAAGACAATGCCCATCTAGTCCAGCCTGTTTATCCTCTTGTGTTGTTGATCCAGAGGAAGGCAAAAAACCTCAAGAGGCAGAAGCCAATTAGTCTTTTTGGGGGAAAATTCCTTCCCAACTCCCTAATGGCAATCAGACTAATCCCTGGATCAACCCCTAATAGTTCCTACCTGCCTGTATAACCGGATTAACAATTAACCTAAGATTTATAACCTATAATATCCTTCCGCTCTAGAAAGACATCAAGTCCCCTTTTAAACTCCTCTATGGATTTTGCCATCACCACGTCCTCAGGCAGAGAGTTCCACTGTCTAACTGCTCTTACAGTAAAGAACCCCTTTCTGTGTTGGTGATGAAACCTGCTTTCCTCTAGAAGTAGCGGATGCCCTCTAGTTACAGTCGTAGTCCTGGGTGTAAACAGATCCTGGGAGAGATCCTTGTATTGTCCCCTCATGTATTTATACATAGTTATTTGGTCGCCCCTCAGCCGTCTTTTTTCCAGGGTAAATAACCCCAATTTTGATGCCTCTCTGGGTATTCCAGTCCCGTCATTTCATGTATTAGTTTAGTCGCTCTTCTTTGAACCCCCTCCAGCACTAACATCTTTCCTGAGCACCAGTGACCAGAACTGTGCGCAGTATTCCATGTGAGGCCTTACAAGTGCCTTATATAGTGGGAGGATAATGTTCTTGTCCTTCGCCCCTATACCTCTTTTAATGCATCCCCAAGACTTCATTAGCTTTTGCAGCAGCTGACTGGCATTGATTGCTCCTGTTAAGTCTATAGTCCACTAGTACCCCCAGGTCTTTTTCCATATCACTTTTCCCTAGCTGTACCCCATTTAGTGTATATTGGTGACGTCCGTTTCTTCTGCCCATGTCCATAACCTTACATTTATCAATATTGAACTTCATTTGCCATTTTTCTGCCCAAGCCCCCGGCTTATCTCGGTCCGTTTGTAGCCGCACATTGTCCTCCGTTGCATTGATTATATATTGTATAATTTAGTGTCATCTGCAAATATTGATATTTTGCTGTGCAGCCCCTCTATCAGGTCATTGATAAATATATTGAACAGTATGGGGCCTAATACTAAACCCTGTGGCACCCCACTAGCGACGGTGGCCCATTCAGAGTACATTTAGTAACACATTGTATGTTCAGTCTAGCCATAACTGGAATCATATTTCGCACCTGCAACTACATCTAGAACTGTGGCGCCCTCTATGGAGCGGTGTCTGCATATGTCCTCTTCACCATTCTACACATGCAGTAATCTCTTGCTTGAGATGGACTGATCCCCACTGAACTGAGAGCTTTACATCACAAAGAAGCTGGATAATCAGAGCGTCACTTTCAAGGTGATCCCAAGGTCAGAGTCTAAGACTATGATTAACACATCAGAGCTCAACCCTTCCAGCAACGGATAGAAGTAACGTACCTGCTCCATATTAATCACTGGCATTTTCCTATCGTGGCTCCTTTCTACATCCAGCGGCTCAGGGGGTGCGGGGCTGTCACAAAGTGTCTGTGTGCATATTGTAGCGGTACTTCTGTGCTGTGTACGTCTGGTACTGTCAGAGTTTACTGGAGGGATCTCATGTAATTCCTTGTGAATGACACTGCTGTCAGTGCTGGAGTCTGGATTACCTTTAAATGAAAGAAAAGGATGTTAGAAATGTCTTAATAAAAAGTCTTCATATATAGATATTAGGTGTCAAGACGACTTGGCGACAATTCACCAGCCTACATATCGAGGGCATGTCCGGGGGAGAAGGGGAATTTGACTGAAACAAAGCTGTGGCAAATGTAGCTTATTTTACATGTAAAGCTTATAAATCTGTGGATGTCACCTGACTGCATTGCAAAATGGTGAAAATAGTCGCTGGCAATCCACAAGTTTTCTGCACAAGTATGAGCATGCTGTGGATTGGAAAATCCATAGTGGGCACGGATTTTTGTGCAGATTTAGGGGGGGGGGGGAGTTCACTTGTATTGTAATGTAAGTTACTGTGGATTTCTGATGCAGAAAAATGCAAATTTGGTACCAATTAATACGTTTACCAATAGAGACCCCTTTAAAATGTTAAAGGGATCATTCCCAGCAAAAATATTCATCTACAGGACAAGTGATAAATGTATGATCACGTAAGGGTCAATGGCTGGAACCTCCAGATGTCACAAGGACAGGGCACCCACAGTCCTCCAGCTGAATGGAGAGGCGATGCCCATGCATGACCCCCGCTCTACTCACTTCTATAAGACTGCCTGAGATAGCTGAGGGTATTCCCACTCCATTCACCCAGGGTGCATCACTCATCAGCCCTAGGGGTTCCTGCAGTTAGATCCCCCAGGAATAAAACATTTATCACTACCTAGTAGAAGGACCTGTCCTGGGAAGGCGAGTGCAGTCTATTATCATCCAAACGAACGAAACTGAGTGATAATTATTCAGTTTAACCCTTTAAGGACCAGGCTGTTTTGTACCTTAAGGACCAGACACTATTTAGGCAATTTACCCATGTGGTGGTTTTACTGAACCATTTTTTTCCTTTAGTTACCAAAATTATTTTTGCTGCGTTTTTCTTCCCCATGACATATATGGCTATTTTTTTTAATCTCTTTTTCGCAGTTTTCTGTTTTTTAGTTTTATTGGGGGTAAAAAGCCACCAAGAATTTTTTTTTTTTTTTTAACATTTATGTCCCCCATGACATCATATAAGATCTCTGGGGGACATTCTCATGCGCTTTTTTTTTTTTTGACACTTTTCCACTGTAGCTGGAGCGTCCATAGGAACCCCAGTTACATAGAAACACATCCCTCTGTAATGACAATAGTCACTTATACAGCTGATCTGGGTCTGCTAGGATCCTGCAGCTGTCACGTGACCGCCGGCTCACATAGTGGAAGAAATACTTCCACTTCTTAGTACATAGCGTTCATTGAGCGCTATGTACCAGGGAAGGAGAAGGCAGAAGTGGTTAAAAAACAATTCTCCCTTCTCCTTTGGCTTCTTGGCTGTGACTAACAGCTGACAACCCAACCTGCTGCTTGAATGCAGAAGCAGGGGCTTTAATCCCCTGCCACATTTTTACTATTGGCTGGGATTTAAACCCAGGACCAAGCGCCGTAGATTTACAGTGCTCGGTCCTAAAATGGGTTAAACACAGGCAAACAACTGAACGACAAGTGCGAGGTTCTCGCTCGTGGTTCAGTGCCACCTGGTATAAAAACCAAAAACAATCGGAAGAGTGATCAATTAAGGTAATAAAATACAAAACAGTGGAAATGGAAACTGACTATTTCATGCCTGGCTACAATACGAAACATAGAAAACTAAAGATCCTTTTCTGTGTAATTTGTTCTTAATTCAGTACATATGGCCTCACTTACCAAAGCTCAACTTTCATTTCATAAACAGCTCTGGTAAAATGAAAGCTGATCTCTCATTGGTTGCTATAGGTAGCGAAGACAGTCTTAGGCTTCTTTCACATGAGCGCATATTGGCCGGCGATTCACGGCCGGCCTATATGCACTGTGATCTGATGCAATGGATTCCAATGCATCAGATCCTATGGGCATATTTGTGAGACGTAAAGACGCCCGGCCAAGCCAATATAGCACCGAGCGTTTTTACGTCGGAGCCAAAACATAGTTCTGGAACTATATTTTGACCAGAATACGTCCAGCCGCTGCACGGGCTCCTATGGGAGCCCATGGCAGCGTCCGCAGTTGGGAGGAAGTTTAGCAGCATTGCTTCTAAACTCCCTTTCTCTCTTCTCCCCCCACCCGTGCAGGCTCAGCTGTCTTTCTCCCCTCTCGTTCTGTGCAATGGGAGGGGGTGGGATGGGGCGGATCCAAGCGTTGGTCCACCCTGCCTCCTACCATTGATGCTATAGGCAAGGGGCGGAGCTAAGTGCCTGCCCTCTCCCTGCTCCTTGTCCATAGCCATCAATGGGAGGAGGCAGGGCAGACCGCTGCTTAGCTCTGCCCCACCCGCCCCCCTCCCATTGCATGGAACAAGGAAGAGAGGTGAGCCTGCGATGGGGAGAGAGGGGAAGTGGGCGATGGCCTGGTGAGCTCAGCGCATTTACACCAGGCTCATCAGGCCATATGAACGGGCGCACAAACGTCTGATTTGTGCGCCCGTTCACCAAATCTGTAACTAACAACGTAGCGTATATTGGCCGGCTGTGAAAACAGACAGCCGATATGCGCTCGTGTGAAAGAAGCCTTACTGTTAGCCATTTTTGATAAATGAGGCCCTTTAGAATTTCTATCAATGTATCCAAACTCTCAGCTGTAACCTAGTTGGGCAAAATTAGACAAAAAAAAAATAAGAAAAAAGTTGGTTTCTGGCACAAAACAGCACCACTCTTATCAATGGTTGTGTCAGGTATTGCAGCTCAACTTCAAATCACTTGAATGCTGCAATACCAGACTCGGCCCATGGATAAGGGTGGTGCTGCATTTCATACATGACTTAGACAAACAAGGAGCATTTGTGCTTACCTTTGATACAAAAGGATCCATCATCATACCTCTCAATTAAGAGATTCTGAATATTAAGGACAATTGGCTCCGGTTCTGGGTCACTATTGTTATTCCTGGGGCTATCATCCTAAAGGTTGGGGGAAAAAAGAAAAGCCGTAAGTCACTGCGCCATCATAAAACATGGCAACGGCAAGCTTGTGCCGAGTAGCTGTCTGCATAGGAGGACTGATATACGCATCACTAAAAAGGTACCAGGAGTGAATATGTTATGTATAATCGATTGATTTCCTCTCATGCACTAATCACTGGGATTCAATGCGCTCCAATAGTCGCACTTACATTCATTGTTTGGAAGCTCTTTGTAGCCCCATAAGGCACCACACTCCGGATAGAACGCATAACTACAACAGATATAGCAACAATTAACTGGACTGACAACTTTCTTCGAAAGTTATCTTATCTTAAAGGCAATTTGTCTGGTCAGAACAGCACCATAAACTAAGTAGGTGGTGGGGAGTCGGGTGATGGAATGTTTATGCTCACCCATTCCCAGCTACCCACAGTGTCCGCTGATCAAGATCGCGCTGGGCACAAAGAGAGGTCTCTTTGAGGGCAGAGTGCACACTTTCCTATAGACTTGTAGAGTGATATCTTCATGCATAGGCCATTCTTCACTGGAGGCCATTAATAGTTAATTGGCAGGGGGCCACCTCTCGGGACCCCAGCTGATCATGTACAGGGGTACAGAGCAGAAACAGTTGGCTCTGACTCCTGTGTAGTGGCCAAGATTTGTAATTATTGGTGCAGCAGTCATTGATTTTAATAAAAGCTGTACCTACTATTACCAGTGCTGGCCAAAACACAGAAGTCAGAGCAGCAGCTGATGCTCTGACCGCTATAGATTGTGGCGCTGACACCTGGTCAGCTGATTGGTCAAGGTCCCGAGCGGTGGACCCCAGCCAATAAACCTAGTGATGACCTATACTGAGCATAGGCCATCAGTAGTACTGTATTTGTATGGAAAGCTCCTTTAAACATACATCTGTAGTAGTGGATATAGGGCTTCAAAAGTCACAAGCAGCTGTGGATTATAACGTGGGCAATTCGGGTGGCTCATGGTTACCTACATTGCCAATCATCATAAGAACATCTGCAATAGCTGAAGCCACTGGATGCACTGTAGTGGGCAGCACACAATGTAAGGAGAGAGGGAAGTAGCAGGGAGAGAGGGAATGTGGTCTTCTGCCTTACTCCATCCTGGATGAGTTGCAGCTTCTAATCTCCTCATGTAAGAAGTCTGGCGACAGCAGAAATGGGGAGGAGAAGGGGGGGGGGACCAAGAATATATGGCGGCTACACACTATATATGCAGGTGGGTATACATAAGGTTATATAGTTAGAGCAAAATAGGGTGTATGTGGGGCGCAAAATAGCCATAACCAGAGGTTTAGAAGATATGGATATAGTTCCGAATATATGACTATGCGGGGAACTTTTTATTATGTCGTGTAAAAGCAGTGGCTTTCACTCTTTGCAAAATCCGCAGCCAAATCAGCAACAAAATCTACGTGTCACACCTGCACAAAAGTGCTGCGGATTCACACGAAGGTATATCGGCTCGGTTTTGAAGCCGAGCTGATATACATCGTCCTCATCTGCAGGGGGGGGGGGGCTGGAAGAGCCAGGAGCAGGAACTGAGCTCCCGCCCCCTCTCTGCCCCTCTGCACTATTTGCAATGGGGAGAGGCAGGAAGGGGGCGGGGCTAATTCGCGGGGAACTTAGCCCCCGCCCCCGTCCCACCTCCTTTCATTGTAAATAGTGCAGAGGGGCGAAGAGGGGGTGGGAGCTCAGTTCCTGCTCCTGGCTCTTCCATCCTCCCACCCTGCAGATAAGGATGACGTATATCGGCTCGGCGTGAAAACCGAGCCGATATACGTTCGTGTGAATCCAGCCAAAATCTGTAGGGAGGGGCACGAGTTTAAAGAACAGCCTGCGGGATTAGTATACCAAATCCACAACTGGGCACGGCCAGACCTATGAAAAATGCAAGCAGATGCTTAGAAATTGCAGGAGACTGAAACGTATCCAGTTTTGTTCTGTCTTTTTATTGTATTCTTTATTTTGCCTATTTATCTCCATTTTATGGTTAATAATACATACACATAGAGGGAAGGGCCAGTGGTGAGCAGCGCCTGGGATTAGACCACACTTAATCTATAATTTATAGTGTAATAAACATTTATAGAGTAATACAAGGAGCCATTATTAGTGGTGATTCATGTATGAATATTTTCTGCAGACGCAGTATTGGGAGCTTTGGGAATCCCCAGGGTTTCATAGATATTGGGCAATGTAAGATAATGGGTTTCTGCATGTGGTGAAGTTGTAAAGTCATTTTTCATCCAATATCCTTCATCCTTGCAAGAGCAAGAATTAAGCAAGATGCTTCTTACTGCCCAAAACTTCCCTTGGATGATCATAAAGACCCAGTTATAGCAATGCAATCCACATTGGCCATAACCTTCCCATGATACCTTTCCGCTCAGTACTATTGGCTAGAGAAGAGAATTACTATGAAGAGTTCTTAGTATTAGGTAGGTATCCATCGTAGTCAATGAATGCCTCATGATTCTTCAGATATGCAGAATGCAAATTAGCTCATACAAGAAACTCCACCAAAAGAGGATTGAGTATATAAAGACAGACTGTCGCGGCTGGAGGAGGTACATCACAGTTGGGCCGTTCTTCCTTTTAGAGGGGTCTCTGGTTTTGGCTGACATGAGCTACTATGCATACTTTTCCCCATGGAGCATCATAATAAATCTCCATACACCCACTGGGTCTCTTCAATGAGAACCAGTACCCCCTCAGATATGCAGACCTGAAAAGTAAGCAGCTTCCTTACTTTGTGCTCATAGTTGATCACCAGGTGTTTCAGCATTGGAACCAATGGTGGTCAGTTCATCATTGATGGAAGTGACCTTGGGATAGCTTTTCTCCAAATTAAGCAAAACCCTATATAACTGCGGAAATTCTACCACCATACTTAGTAATCATGGGCCATGGCTATATATGTAGAAGACTATATGGACATGATGAGGACAGTACGCAGAGGTCCCATTGATGTGGTTGTATGGTAAGAAAACACAATGTATGCATTGACGTTTGCCCATGTCCTACTCAACATTGTGAAATCTATGCAGCTACAGAAAACATTTGGTGGAGGGGATTGTTGCTAAAGGGGGATAAAGCAGCTTATTAAAATTCAAGGGTTCACTAACATTCCCTCCATGCACTTTGGATGATTACTCAAGGTGCTCAAAAACAGACTTGAAATGGTACAATTCTGTGTGCTATTAATGAGGTTGTATTGGTCTAAAATGTGACTAAAAGAACAAATCAGACCGCAGTAACCAATGCAGAAATCCAATAATTCCAATGGGGTCACTTACTTTGTCTTGTAACTGTTTAAATACTAACCTGTAAGTGTAGCTTTGCCTTCTGAACTCTTATCTTCATTGGCATAACTTCTGCAACTGCATCGTCATCTATGAAGTGATGGATATTCGCAAGGGTGGAGGTTAAGAACTCGGAGCTAAAATCTGTCACTTGGCACTGGAGGAAACCATTTTCAGCAGCAAGTAGAGAATAGCGCTTAGCACTAGGACCGGTCTCCAGTCTCAGGCTGATCTCCGGACATGACTTTCTGTGCTCCACCGATGACTTTTGATCAGCATCTGTTTGAGGACATAGAAATATCAACATCTGCTCTTGTTGACCTAAATATAGCAGATTGCTCCACATTTGCATTCTGACATCCACATAAAGACTCTTATATATAACATACTCTACCGTGATGCAGCATGGTCTCTCTTTGCCAGCTGCTGCAATGAATGTCTGTGTAGGGTTGACATGGATATCGAGCAGCGTATGTACCGAGCAAACGACCATCTCAGCAGTCAGACTACTAGGCGCTTTATTTGGTGCCAGTTTTAGTTGTTTGCTTTCCCTAACCTGGTTTTGTTTTCTATTGAGTTTATACTTAAAGGGGTTCTGACACACACACAAAATTTTTTTACTCACCTTGCCTGGCCAGGACCGATCGCCAGGCATGTCCCCTCTAGCCGGCATCTTCTTCTGTGGCTTGTAGAAGCAGAGCAGAAGTGGTCAAAATGACCGCTTCCTGCTCTGCTCCGTCCGTCAGCCACTTCCGAGGTGAACGGACGGGCCGCCCACAGCAAGCAAGTCACAAGCAGTGCTTGCTGTGGGCGGCCCGTCCGTCCCGGCTGAACTCCGAGATTCTGTGCGTGCGCAGTGGAGACGCGGCCCGTCCTGACTCCTGTCAGAGGGCAACTCTCTACTGCGTATGCGCGCGATCCCGGAGCGGCGCGGCTCGTGGAGGAAGAAGCAGAAGAACAGCGCCTGCCGGGAGATGAACCCCCCCGATGTCAACAACAACAGGAGACAAGGTAAGTATTAGTTTTTATGCTTTAGCAGCCATTAAAGCATGGGTTCCCTGGGTCCATTAGGCAGACCAGGGAACAATGGCTGCTAAAGCATAAAAAAATTATTCATGTCAGAACCCCTTTAAAGAGTTTGTCTGGGACTTCAACTATTGATGACCTATCCTGAGCATGGGTCATCAATATTAAATCGGCGGTCGTCTGACACTCAGGACCCCAGGTGATCAGTTGATCAAGTGTAAAGTCTGAGCACCACATTATACAAGAGTCGGAGCAGAAGCTCCACTCAGAATTCCCATCAATCAGCTGACTGCATCACCCACTAGCACTATGGATGGCACTGGAAGCACTTAGTACTATCCATATTGTAGTGGTCCCAGTTTCGCGCTGCAGGCACAGCTCTCATTGAAATTAGTTGTGGGGATTCCGAGGGGTGGACCCTCGTCGATCAACTATTGATGACCTATCCTGAGGATAGTAAATTTCCTGGGACAACTCCTTTTAACTTATACTACCTTGATGTGACTTGAATACTGCCCAATTACCCTCCTGTACCACCAAATCCAACTTTGCTACATCACAGTTACTGAAGCCTATATTGCCCGAGTACCCTCCTGACTATCAGAACTCTACCACGTTTCTAACTCTACTACACTACCATTATAGATCCCTAACCGTGCGAGCAGGAATTATTTGTGGCCATAACCTATACCAACCATATCTCCAACTTCTCTACCACTTTTCTAGTTCCACCAGGCTAACTGAAAAGTACTAAAGTCCTAGGGTCTCCCGATTACCTTGACCATGCAAAGTTGTTGAAAAAACAAAGGGGGGGAAGGGGGGGTGCTGTAGGTGAAAATCGTACTGGCCGATTGGTTCTCTCTATGGCCTTCATAAACAGACTACTACAAAGAAATCTGGTGAATCTCATTGCTAGGCAATGGGATCAATTACAAACGGTATCTTTCGTATATCATATAAGGGAGAAATTAACACCAGTGATGACAGAATTTGGAACATATGCCTGCTATATTTAGTTTTCATAAACGGTACCTATGCATCCAAATTCCTCTATCTTAGTTTATCTCCATATGTCCATTTATCCAACTTCCTGCTTTAGTGGAAAGTATAAAAAAAGGATATCAAAGAACTTCTCTCAAGGGCTTTTTACAAGTCCTGATGGTCAAGCAAGAACGTTCGCCTGAATGCTTGTTTGCGCCATCATCAGGTTGTGTAAATATGCCCCCAATCAGCTCATGGACAAGAAAACAGTCAGTCATTGGCTGATCACATTTTTTAGGAAGACTAGATTGACCCGATGTTTGCTACGTTGTTGAGCCGAGGATTCGGCTAGAATTTTTCTCTGTCCACGGCTTGGTCCATTTCACGTTTTGGGGACAAAATCACCCCGGTAGACACTTGAAATGAAAGTTGCTTAACAACGCTTGATTCTGGCTGAAGCACAACAGCAAAACTAGACTTAACATAGGAACTTTGACCTGGCCTGACAGATCACTAGTATCAAATTCAAATTTTATGATTTTATGGTGGTGGTGGTGAGGATATCACAAATCTAATGACACCAAGATCATCCACCAAAGGTCACACTAAGGGGTCAAAGTGTGGTGCAAGGTAAAGTCTGTAGACTTTTTTGTATTAGATGTGAAGCCAACCAACAATAGTTGTACTGGGACAAATGATATTAACGATCCTTCATCCCCATACCAGCGATCTTCTGTTTGTGAATGGCAGTAAACCACCACCAATTGGCACGCTTTATTAATCAGCGTTGATTCTCGGCCTACGTAAAATAGGACCCATATAAAGAGACAGGTTTGAACAGAAGAGGAACTATTACGTCCATGGAGTGAAAACGGCAGAAGAGGAAATTAAGTTTTCCATCTCCCAGTACATTCCTTATTGCAACATGCAAGGATCCATGAACACCACAATCCAGAATATCTGCAAGATATCCTCTTGTCCTGTTGGATATGAGTGTCAAGAAGAAAAAAAGAGCCCGTTCCAAGAGGCTGCTTCTTGGCTTTTCTTTGGGTACTCCATAGCCATAATCTCCAGTCCAATTCTGATGCATGCCTGACTGCTGCACATTTAACACTTAAGAAAATAAATAGAATTGTAGCCATGAATCATCACAAAAAGGAGGGAAAGAGTAAGGGTCCTGTTACATGGAACGATCATTATTCAGTTTATCGCTGTATCATGTGAAACTGAAGTGTTCACTTTAAACACTGCCAGCGACTGAATGACAAGAGAAGGGGAAAAAAAACCCAACAACGATCGATCTGTGTAACAGGCAGTCATTTATTTCTGAACAACCGCATGTTCACTGTGAATGGAGGCGGATAGCCGAAAACAATCTCTGGTCCGCTCCTCCTCTATTCAAGAGTGGATGTGCTTCCGACCAATGGTGCTGCAAGTACAGGATTCACAAGGTTATGGTCTCATACATGCAGTAACAGCTGTACGGCAAGACAAAGATTCCATACTTGTCAACAGTGCAATACCAGAAGGCAAATAGGTGGAATTTACGCAAATGTCCATAAAAAGGGTGAATTTTTACATTAAAATTATATGCAAAGTTGCCTCATGTTTTATTTGGAAGGATCGGAGTTTGGGATAGTTTTATCTAGTCGTTCCAAGGTACAGTGATTTTGTGACCCCCCATAAGGTGTCTAAAGATTCTGGAGGTAGTCCAGGAGAAACGAGAGGAGGGGCATAACATACTATGCAGAATGAATACCTCCAGGGTAGAATACCACAGTAATTTAGCATGTAAGCTAAAAGACTTTTTTTCCCTCATCGATTCAATATGAATCCATGGGGAATGAAAGCATATGGAATCCATGTCAGAAGTTTAAAGCATATGGATGTACAGTATAGGCCAATAGCAGTCCATGGGCGCCATACAACGTGAATACAGCCCTCTGCAAGGGCCCTAAAAGGTAACTTCCTCCAGATTTCATTCTCCAGTAAGGAAAGGACTACATGGCAACTGAGTGCAGCACATGTCACAGCATTGCATGCAATGTAAGTGAATGCTGCACGTTGCCACGACAGATGCAAGGAATCCAACAGATTTGGTGGATTTCTTGTGATTGTCATTTTGCAATATGATCACATTGCGGCTGTATAGCCCAAGCCTAAATGTCAATTGGCAATGATTTTTTTGTGTGCAAGGAAGAAGCAGATGATATTAGGAGCTCTCATTGAACACTTCCTATCATCTAGGGTTAGGGAAGGGCAGATGGCTCACATACCATTAAGAAATCGCGCTTCACCTCTAGAGCAGCGTTTCCCAACTTCAGTCCTCACCGTCATGTTTTCAGGATTTCCTCAGTGTTACACAGGTGATGTAATTATTATCAGTGCCTCAGACATTGCCATAAGTATTCTTACTATAGAATATCCTGAAAACGTGACCTGTTGGTGGTCCCTGAGGACTGGAGTTGGGAAATATTGCTCTAGACCTATACTGAGACGATTCCTCCAGTTTGCTCTAGCCTTTTGAATCTAGTAGAACAGTGCCACCAAGTGGTCAGTACCAAGATGATCACTTATACTACACAATGAACACTGCCCTAACAGATTTTTTTTTTTTCCTTAGGGTTTACAGTACTTGTATTTGATGCCTGTATTACATCCAGATTTTAACCCAATATTAGCAAATACATCAGTTTACATATTTTATTACCGTAATTGAAGTATGTAGCATGTTCAATTACAGAGGTCAAAAATATGTCATCTATATTTACTTGTATTTTTGGTTGGGCAATGCAGTTGAAAACATACAGATCTTAAAAGAGATCCTCTGGGACTTTATTATTGATGTCCTATATACAGGGTAGGTCATCAATAGTTGACTAGCGGGGTCTGCTACGCAGAATCACTGGTGATCACTGTTAGTGTATAAGGAACCAGTAGCGGACCATTCCATGACCGTGGCCAGGGTTGGTAATTGCAAGCCTTGAACATGCAATCCTCTGATCGTTCGTATAACACACTGTAATACTTTTGTACTGCAGTGTATTATGCCTACTGCAGTAGATTTTACAGACACTGCAGGCCGGAAAGCCTGGTGTCATCGCAACCGCACCCCCTCTGCACATCATGCATGATCAAATCACTATGGGGCCAGTGGGCTGACAAAGGAAACCACCGTCCTCTGTTAAGGCATTAAACACAACTGGTATCAGTGTTCTCTATGATCCCACCTAATTGTGATGGGTGCCAGCTGTATATAATAATACAGATAGTACCCGCAAATGATGGTGCGGGCATAGCCCTTGAGCCTACACCATCACTGCACTACAATAGTACAGTGGCTCATGCTAACTGCATGCAACCTGCAACGTACTGTTATAGCATCCTCCACACATTTAATTTTTGCATTTCTTTGGTCGCTCTGCCTGGACCGCCGTCCTGCTTAGCACTTCGTACTGGTATTAAACCGAGTTAAAACATTTAACCCACATGAAAAAAAAAACACAAAAAAACAGTTTTTATTAAAAATATTCTACCGCTTACTGTATACAGCTCCAATCGTTATAGACAGTAGGCATTCTGGTAGTTGTGTTACTCCCATCTGCCACTTTTTCTACTGTCTGTAGGTCGTCAAGATGAATGGGCAGAGGAAGTAGTGTAACACATGACTGCAGGATCAGACAACACAGGATTTCTCTGTAACCATGGAGACACACAGGCCTGCATTGGAACTGTATACACATTGTACAACATTTAGAAAATCAAGACCATTTGCAAGTCGGCTTCATTTGTAATTCTGAAGGATGGAACTTTTGGGTCGTTTTCTCTGGTGGTTCTAAGATACCGCAATACAACAATGATGATGATTTGTGAGCCCTATGGTCTACAATGTAACCATATGACCAGAAGCCTGACCCAAGAACAACATTGTCAACTACGAAGCCTAATTAGCTATGGTTACCCATTTATCATGGTATACTGTATGTACAAGAAGTAAATACGGGCATATATGTGGAATAGAATGTGCTCGCCGTTGTAGAGCTCTCCGCTTCTCTTGGCAGATGGCTGTAAATATGTTGTGTTCTCCATAATCCCCCTCGATGTGTGCTTGAGGCACTTGTGTCTTTACAGATTAATTTAAGGCAATTGGTTTTATAAAGCCATAATTCCTAAAAAAAACAAAAACCTGCAGTTCCTCTCTGGGATTTACGACACTGTGTTACTGCTTGGAAGGTACCCACAAGCATCTAAGGGGAGTCCTCCTTTAGGAAGATTTAGCCCTTCCCCTCGTGAAGATGCCTCCTACTGTACTCCCAATATTAATAGTCCCCGTCCCAGATGGATTAGTCCGACTGTATTAGTTGGCCTAGTTTACGCCAGATTTTACAACAAAAATTTGTGTGAAAATTTGGCATAATTTGTGTTACATCCAGGCCATGCCCCCCATTTCACAAAGCCACACCCCCTTTTAGACACGTTGAAAAAATTAAAATGCGCAAAACGTGTAAGAGTTTTCCGGCTTAAAAGAGAACTTGTTATAAATTAACTAAGTATTAAAAAAATACATCCCCCTGCTCCCTGCCGCCTCCCCTAACTGCACCATCACTTAGTTTATGGTACTATGGGGACGTGACAGGAGCCCTTTAAAGAAAACCCGTCACCTCTGTTTAGCATGGTGCATAAATAAAGCACAGAACTAGAATCAGGAGCTACAACCTTTTCCAAAATGTATTTACCTTGCTCTAAATAAACGCTGAATAATCACTTTTTGAACATTTCCTGCGCAACATGTAAGTTACCGTATGCAGGAACCTCTCTGCTGGACTTTCCCATAAACCCGCCACTCTCGCACTTGTGCTGCGATTTAGCTGCCCAGTGCATGCACAGATGTACACTGCAAACCTTCTCATAACAGGGACAGATCTGCGCATGCGCCGGTCAGCTATATCATGGTGCAAGAGTGTGATCTTGCAGCACTCCATGGATGGCGTTTAGTACATCATCCACATCATAGGGGAAGAGAGGGGTGGGCCTACTGGATAATACACCAGCCACCAGAGACGGTCTGGCCCACCGGATCTGTCTGCATTATTTACATGCGGCGCAGGAAATGATTCAACTCTGATTATTTAGGAATGAGTTTACCAAGAGCGATGTCTGAATAAGGTTTGGGTCCAGCTGTAGCTCCTGACTCCAGCGCTGGGTTCTACTTACTACACCCAACAATGCTGACAGGTGTCCTTCTATTTGTCCTAAAAACTAGTAAATTTTCAATAGTAAATCTGCCCTATTGTGTTGGAATTCAGCACCGTTTTCAAGATCTCTGCTGACTTCAGTGAATAAGAACATTCTTCTTTACATTAGGAAGGCAGAAAACCTGTTAAAAAAAACAGCCCTGCGCTCAGCTGAGAAGCAGATACAATGGTTTCCTGTTTAGGCCTCATGTCCACGGGGCCGATCGGATTCTGCATGCGGATTTCTGCTGCAAAAGACCTGCGGAAACCTTATGCGGGAAATAGCGGATGTAAGGCGGTTCATCCACGCAGAAAAAAAATCTGCAACCCCACCTCCCTAACTGATTCCAGTCTTCCAATCCGGAGCGCATCCGCAACTGTATTTGCGGATGCGCTGCGGATTGTCCGCATCCATTGACTTCTATTGAGCCTGTCCGCACGGAATCCGCACTGAAATGGAGCGTGTGCGATTTGTTTTCCGCACCAAATATTCCGCAAATCAAATCCGCATGCTTGAATTCAGTTGTGGATGCCAATGCTTCCCTATGGGCACTTTGAATTGTGGATCTTCTGTGTGGGTGACCCAATGCGGATTCTGATAATCAAATCCGCCCTTGGACATTGGGCCTTAGACAATGCTCTACGAGCTAAACACATCACAGCTGCTACACACATCTCACAGTAACTGCACCAGTAGAATAATAATATAGGAGTATATTACAGGAAGTAACTCTTGAGCAGTACAGGATAAGTAATGTATGTACACAGTGACTCTACCAGCAGAATAATGAGTGCAGCTCTGCAGTATAACACTAGCAGTACCACATAAGTAGTGAAATAGGTATAAAATTATTTTAAAAGTGGGCATATCCTTTTTTTTTTTTTAACAAACCACAATATGCCCTCTCCGCCACGATTTGTGGTGCTTATGTGCCACTTTTTAGCTTATGGATTCCAGTGGAGACAAAAGCACTACATTGAAAAGATGCAGGTAGAGAGCATAATTGTAGTAGTAGTGGGTATTAGTGTATTTTGACGCCACCTGAAGCTAGGGGTTTGACAGGAGGAACACCCCTCTCACACCCCTAGCTTTGGATTGGCTCAAGAGCTGAAGGTGCTAGTACCCTGGATTAGTGGCAGAAGGCGTCGGGGCTCAGCGAAATAGGCTATGTTCTGTTCCCTCCACCCCTCCGTGTCTGCTCCTCACTCGCGATGCCCACCTCCCCCGTCTGCGCTGCGGGCTACAGCGCTGCACTTAAAGGCTCATGTCCCCCTGTCTGAGGTCCGTGTGCCCTGCTTCCGCACTCACTGCTGCAGTCCTCAGCGGCTGTGCTCCACCGCCGTTAATGTGACATCCGTGCCGGGCGCTCCATTGCTGATAGCTGTGGCCCTCTGTGCTTGTGGTCCGCCGCAGGGAAACCCACATCAGGTGGGGGTGGAAGGTGGGCGTTGTGTGTTTCTGCACTCTGTGGCCTGCGCATAATATCTTTCCCCCTGGTCCTGTCGCCTCTCTGCTGCCGCAGCTCTGTTCAACTCATATCGCGTGTGGGTGCCACTTGTGAAGCGCCGATGCCGGCTCAGTAGTAAGCGCTTCAAGACTATTTAGCCTCTGTGCTCCAACTGTTAGGCAGCCTGCCCGTTTGCACGACGGGTCGCAGAAAAGCATGTTACCACTTATTTTAGTGGGCTTCCAGGGCCTATTTAGTAGCCTGATATTCAGCCAATCAGGTACAGGGGGCGTCACCCCCGTCAGTCTTGACTCCACCAGGACTTCCTGGTGGCGTCAAGATACACTAATACCGTAGTAGTGCTATGGGCTTAGAAGCAGAAGCAAAACATAGCACTTTGCAAGAACTATGGCATGCCTTGCCTACCCCCACCCATCCCTTCTTTGGGAAGAAGTGAAACAGGTAGTTTTCAAGGAGAACCCCTCTGTAGTAAATATATAAGGGAAGACATTACTTACTCATGTTCCGGCTGTTGAGGTATTGCCAGACACCAACATTCCCTAGCTGTTTTGGTATCACTTGGTTAATCTGAAGACCAGCAATGACATCTTCTCCTTTGATGTCAATCGCGCCATTAATACCGATGATTTTAAATACTACCACGGACATCTGTGCAGAAGAGAATAAAGGGGGGGGGGGGGGGGGCTTGTTAATGGATCCTGGATGCACATGTGAAAACTGCAATACAATAACCTATCAAATGTAATTGGATACCTGAGCAAGAATCAAAAGCAGTATTTATTTGCATATGTTAATACTTAGTTGGGTCTCCTTTGGCCCTAATGACATTGGATACTATCTGTGACATACGATCTACTAACACCTGATACACTTCAGCTGGTGTATCCCTCCGTTCATCCTGCAAACGTCTGTTAAATTCTCTCAAAAAAGATGCATTGGACCACCTACAAACAGCATGGTTATTGGACAGTTGAGCAGTGGAAGAACGTTCTATGGCGTGACGAATCATACTATTCCATTTTGAAATTAGATGGACGTACCTGGGTGTGGAGGATGCTGGGAAACACCTTCTGCCTGAGTGTGTTGTGCCAACTTACAGTTTAGTATGACAGAGTTTCCATTATAGTATGGGGATGTTTTACATGGCATGGTCTTAGTCTATACCCTGACATTCTAGACACGTGGTGACGAACCTATGGCACGCGTGCCAGGAGGGCACGCAGAGCACTCTCTGTTGGCACGCACATGCTGACGGCTGCTCACCACTTTAGTTATTACCAGTCAGGGCACTATTAGTGGCGCCAATTCCGGGTGCACACACTGACGGGATATTTCTCCATTGACCTCTCCTCCTTTATTCCGCAGGAGGAGTCCAGGCGCACACACATCTGTACCAAGAAGAGAAGCAGTGGCAATTCGATGACAAGGAGGAGGTAAGTATATTAAGTATATCTGTCTCAGGGGGACACTATTACTACTGAGGCCAATATAGGGGGCCACTGTAACTATTGACGCCACTGTAGGAGGGTCACCATTACTACTCAGGCCACTCTGCATGCAGCAGCATACCTCGAGCAGACTTAGGGCATATTTACCCATAGCTGAAGTTTCCGGGGCAAATTAAACAGCATTTCCACATCCCAAAAACTCTCACCATTGGTGCGGATTTTTCCTGGAAATCAGCCACGTAGTCGCAGCCAATTTCATACTATGTGGCGCTCCCCCTCACCTACTCCAAATGCTTCGCTCTATAAGCGCTCCCTAGCTTTCGGTTCCCAGTAGACTGGTCAGGTGAGGCCACTACTGGTTCCTAGCAGCCTGAAGTCGGGGAGCCTGATTACAGGGAAGCCTTCAGAGGAGGTGAGGGGGGGGGGGGGGGGAACGCTGCACAGTATGAAATCAGCTGTGGATACGCCACTGATTTCCAGTCAAAACATGCACCAATGGAACTCCAGCGCTCCAACTAGGAAAAAACGCAAGGCGTTGAAATGGCCCTGACCTTTTTAGAACGATGGAGGTAAAATAATATGTTGTGATAAGCTCCGCCCCCTGACATGTTGGCACTTTGCAATGAATAAGTGGGTTTTGGGTTGCAGTTTGGGCACTTGGTCTCTAAAAGGTTCACCATCACTGTTCTAGACAATAATGTGCTGGCAACAATGTGACAATACTCTGGGAATGGTCGGCCATACTTCCAACAAGACACCGTGCCGTGTCACAAGTCCAACACTATTTTACATTGTTTTGAAGGTATGGATATTCCATGATTGGAATGGTCTGCACTGAGTCCCGATCTGAGCCCTACTGAACATCTGTGGGACAAACTGGGTCATTTTTCTTTGAGAAAAGTGAGCAGATGTTTGCAGGATGAATGGAGGGAAATACCGGCTGAAGTGTATCGGACGTTAGTAGAAAGTATGCAACGTAGAGTATCCGATGTCATTAGGGCCCAAGGAGCCCCACTAGGTATTAACACATGGAAATAAAGAATACTTTTGATTCTTGCTCAGATGTCCAATTACTTTTAGTAGGACAGTGTATTTTTTTCCTAATTTTTGCATGTTAAGCTAGTAGCTCATATGTGATAGATTATGGCACAAGTCCCCCAATGTTAAGGCACCCTGTACCTGCAACAGTTTCTCTCTAGATTGGTTATGCACAACAGAATGATCAAAATTAAAATTTGCTGTTACATTTGAAGCAATCCCCAGCCAATAACCTCTAAAGATAGAGCTAGAATTTGGATGCCATGGGCGACAACTTTACTTTAGTCATTGCAGACGTTTTGATAAAGCTGCCCTGATGTAGTTAAGAGACTATGCATGTTGTTGGAAATGTAGAGTGGCAGTATGCAGCAGTTGGAGAGGCGGATCTGTATAGAATTACCACATCTTGTCTGGAGTCCTGTGTACTTTCATCCACCGCGCTAACTGCATCTGGCGATGACACGCAGTAATCCTCGTTCCTCAGCTCCACGCTGGCCGTGTCTACTGTAGACTGATAATTCAAGGAGGAGAAGTCTTCCAAGCCTAGGAGAAAGAAAACTTGTATAGTTAGCCATCTGTAGTGAAGTCATGTGCGCCACACTGGGCATAAAAAAAGTTACCCTCTAGCAGCACCTGAGAGGCTTCTGAATACGGCAGACCCAGTGGGTATTTGCTAGGCCTCCAGCTGCCAAAGCAGCCCATCAGCGCACTGCAATCGTGTCATGGATGAAAACCACTTAGATGACACAGTCAATAGAAACAGCAGCATCTAATGCATTAAATAGCCAGGATTGGAGGTTTCTCCAATTCCATCTGTTAGAGCAGGAACCCAGCTGTCATTAGAGAGCCAAGATCCCGCTATACCCAACATGAGCACCTATGCTGGGCTAAACCTGCTGCACAGTGATGATACGGCATATGAATAGATCTAAGGCCCTTTAGTGACCTCAGTAAAAAGCTTTATTAGTGGTCAATAAGGTGTTAATCAGAAAAAAAAATAAAATTAATATATATATATACACACACGCGCACGCACACACACACAGGTCAGTTCTTGAATATTTGCCTTCTTCCTACCTGCTTCTAACGGGTCACTCCCATCACTCTCCACCAAATGTTCATCCAGCAAGTTGCTATCGATGGAGATATTGTCCAAGGAGAACTGGGAAGGAGTCCTCTTCATGTTCTTGTAAGAAACAGAGAAGGTAGGCAGGTTGGACGAGGAGCGTTCCTTAGGGGTTCCACTTAACAAAAATATATGGAAACGAGGTTTCAAAAATCAAAACTAATAAAAACTTCAAAAAGTGCATAATAAATAAGGAGAGCAGAAACAAAAAGTTGCAAAAAACTTAAAGGGGAAGTCATAATTTTCTGTGTTAGTCTATGAATACCGTTACCTAAAAGGAAACAAGTCTGTAGTAAATTTTTCTAGCACTTTAGAGTATGTCCATGGATTGGAATTTCTGACATAGATCAGGTTACGTCCGATTGTCACCTTTTTTGGCTGCCTGAATGCTTTAACGTCATGATGATCTATTACGGCGCAGCTAACGAAAGCAGCTGCAAGATTGTCTAAGATTGGCCATATACATTAGGTTTAGATTTGGCGAACTTACCAATTTCAGTGAGCACGCTTGTGGGCCTTCCAGCAGATATCCGAGGAGAGAAGAATCAGGCAGTATCTTATAGTGGTCCCCTGCACACGGGCGGGATTTCCCGCAGAATTTCCGCCCGTGGAGGCTGCCATAGGATTGCGTTAGAAAACGCAATCCTATGCAGACGGTCACGATTTGTCCGTGCGAAATCTCGAGCGGCATGCTCTATTTCTGAGCAGTGCTCGCAGAGTCCCACACAGAAATGTCACTCCCCGGCCACTGGCTCCGCTCTGCGCATGCACCGGCTGGCCGTCAGCTGGCACAACACAGAGCCGGAGACGCGGGAGCAGGTGAGTGCCACACTGCTGCCTGCAGGGTCTCAGGTCGGGTCCCGCTGCGAGAATTTTCGCAGCGTGATCCGACCCGGCCGTCTGCGGGCGGCCATAAGCTTAGCATGCATGTGTATAAACAAGCCAAACAAGTGTTCGGCCTACAGACACCTATGGAATATGGCCCTATGCTGCAAATGATGTCTGAAACACATAGGGGGGAATTTATTAACCACTTTGTGACTTCCACCATACATGTTTGACGCAAGTGAGTAGGGTTTGTATGGGTCGCCCTCGAGAGCTAAGCCCACTTCCTATGCAGCAAGTGCTGGCTGTCTATGACAGCTGATACCCGGCTGCAACCGGAGTACTCAAATCTGACAGCTACTTTTAAAATGTCCTGACAGAGGACAGTAGAATCCTGAAGTATTGCAGTAAGTTGTATAAGCATTCAAATGATCACTAGTTTAAGTCCCCTATGAGGACAAAGTAAAAATAATCAAGTTAGCATTAAAAAAAAAAAATCTTAAAAAAAAAATAAAAAAAAAAAAAATTCCAATTTCAAAAATAAAATTAAAGCAAAAACATCATATTTGGTAATGCAGCATCCATAAAATATTAAAATAATGCATTTTTTTTATACTACATAGAAAACACCATCAGAAAAAATAAATAAAACGCCAGAATTTTTTTTCGGCAGCCAGTCTCTCTAAGGTAAAATGTAATAAAAAGCAATCAAAAAGTCAAATATACCAATGGTGCCAATAGAATCTACCGGGCATCATGCAAAAAGTAAGAATTCACACAATCCCATCAAATGAAAAATTAAAAAAAAAAAAAAAGTTATGGTACTCAGAAGATGATACGGTTTTTTTTTTGTTTCCTTAAAGAGATTGTTATTGTTTAAAAGTAGTATAGCAGAAAAAGAAGCTATGGCATCACAGTAATTGTACTGACCCACAGAATAAAAAAAGTTCGAATGTCATTTTTGCTGTACTGTGTACGCTGTAAAAACAAAGCCAAACCAGCCCCCCCCCCCCCCCCACACCAAAATAAATAAATAAATGGCGGGGGTTTTTTTAAATTTCACTCCACTTAAAAACTGATTTTCAGTAAACTATATGGTACATTAAAGCAGCATTATTGAAACATGCAACTCATCTTGCAAAATACAAGCCCTCAGACAGCTAGGTCCGCAGAGAATGTAAAAAAACTTTATTGAAAGTTGGTACCGTAGTAGAGAACAAAAATTAAAAAATTAAAAATGCCCAAAGGGTTAAGATTGGCATTTTATTCCGTGCGCTGCAGCAAGATGCTTCAATCTTAAGAGGCGCACACCTCTTGATCAATTTGACGTACCTTTGACTGTTCATGTGCCACAAAATGAAATTTAGCATAAATGGCAGCAAGATTGTCAGGCTGTGAAGGCCCCACACCCCTTCACCCTTACATATCTAGGGTATTCCAAAAAAAATAGGATTCATACAGAATATGATAGGAAATAAGATGGTCAAATCCTTACCTGGTGTCAATGTGCTTCTTCTGCAACTCTAAAAAATGTGCATTGAGGAGAGGGTTATCCGTTATAGACTCATTATCAGAGGCTTGAAGGTTACCAAAGTTTTCTTCAATATCTTTGACAGGGTTGGAGATGCTGTCATCACTACTGAAGTGGTCAACATCATTAAGACCATTGACATTGATAACCTGACATAAAGCTCCATCTTCTCCTTTCAGCGATGTCCTATCAGAAGCCCCTTCCAAACTGGGCGTCCTTTTCAAAATGTCAGTGTCACTAGGTGATTTGGTCAAAGTCTCTGGCAAAACAACCTTTTTGGGTTCTAGTATTGCTCCCGAGTCACCACTGACCGAGTCCATGAGTAAATCAATAGGGGGATTAACCACGACAACATCTTGAGTACCATCTGATGGAAGAGTTGGTTTATTGTCCCCAATTGGGCTACCATCCCGGGAAAGCGGGCAATGGGGCATGTTTTCCTCTGGCAATGGATGCAGCAATAAAGAAATTTCAGCACTTTTTAGCAGCACGCCTATGGACAGTTTGGTCTCCTCCGCTGGTTTCCCAGTCACGGCCTCCACATCCTTGCGTAGATTGTCCATGACTTGCTTTAGTGAATCCTGGAGCAGCAGTAAGAAAATATACTGATAGTGATTGATTTGTAAACTGACATGTTTTTGTATGTGTGCAAGCACTTGGATGTCCGCTTGAGGAGACTCACGGACAGGGGGGCAGGACAAGCTGCTGTCTAGGGACTGGGACTTCTGTAATGGGATGCTCCGGCCATCCAGTTCAGTGCTGTAATATTGTTTTAATAGTTTCTTGCGCTGAATACGGCCGGCAAAGTCCGTAGATTCGCTTTTGGAAAGATTTACCAGAGGATTGCAGCTAGCGGCAATCTGTTTCTGAGACTGGGCAAAACGCGTGGGCTGGCAGACCCAGATTGAAAATGGAAAAGCGTCGACAAAACCTACCGGTCTACCTTTCCCACTTTTTATCCCTTCGTAGTCAACCCAAAACTGTGTGAAATGTATAGCCCAGATGTCTTTAGCAGCAGAGGTTTTTAGTGCATTGGTGTCCAGCTTTGGTGTAATGAATCCCTTGTATACATCATGCATTTTAGTATCCTGTTCAAAAGCATGCCTCTGGAATATGGGGTGCAGAAAGTCAAAACTGTCCACTGACTTGGGGAAGGAGGTGAATGATTTAGAATAGAAGGGGTATTCTTTAAAGTCTTGAAATATGGCTTCAAGGTCTGAACGCCTACAGTTAGGAGATTGCCTGGTGTTGCTTGCTATCATTTCAGATGTTTGGATACTGATGGCTGTTGGCTGGTCATGGTGACAATCAGTTTTTGTTTGAGAAGGTATGATTAACTGTGGAGAAAAAAAAAAATTGGGGTGAGGGGGATATTGGGGAGAAAATTGGAAAAGAATGAGTAAGAACATTAAGAGATCAGTGATAAACACCATTATTATGCAGCCCACAAAAAGCCTGTTGAGATACCATTCATGCCTATATTGTGTATTATATGCATAGCACACTTAGTCTTCATATGTCCTTTCCTCATTAGTATCCAGCAGGGTCGCTCTCTATGCAATTATGTGAAGACAGGAAATTTTCTTTACCAAAAATAATTTCAACCAAACCTGGATAATGCAAAGTTCTACTTTTGACCTATAAGACACAAATTGTGGACCATCTATGGTCGGTTCGTGCTTGTTCTTTATAGGTCCTCCTTCCCCATCCTTTAAAGGAGTTTTTTGGGACTCAAGTATTGATGATCTAGTCTTAGAATAGGTCATCAATATTTGATTGTGGGGGTCCGCCACTCGAGTTCCCCAAAGATCAAATATCTGAAGATGCTTGACGAAGGCTCACTACAGGGCCGAAACGTCGCTTTTGTTTTTATGGAGATTCAATAAAATAAGCACCTGATGGTGCCGTCTGCATTTTAAAGAATTCCTGGTGTGCTGCTCTATTTTCTGAATTCCTTATCTGTATCTGTACCCATACCTAAACCATGCTGCACAGAGACACACCTTGAACCTTCTGGGCCCCAATGCAAAACCTGTAAAAGGGCCTCCAACTATAATGCTTTATTCATAGTACTGGGCTCCCTATAGGGAGAAGAGAGTCCTTATGGGCCCCCTAAGGCTCCTGGGCCTGGGTGCAACCGCATCCCCTGCACCCTCTATAGTTACGCCCCTGGTCCGAAGGATAGGTGATCAATATTGGAATCCCGAAAAACCCTTTAAATTTTTTTTAACTCGATTATATCTATCTACACTCCAAACCTAGAAATCAAGATCTGTGGGCCACTTCTGGCGCTACTGGATATAGATACAGGGATCAAAGTGGCGAGGTTGAATCCTTTATTTATTACTGCACATTGTAGTATCAAACGGGCAACTTCATCAGGTAAAACCATTAAGGTAAAGCAGAGATCCCATCCAAAACATATTTAAACCCCCCTGCTTTTCCTTGATAATTTACACCTGATGAAGGCAATACCAGGCTCGTACTAGCCAAACAGGGAGTCTGTGAATCTCCCTGTGGCCCCCGAACCAACAAGTGTGCCTTTCTATGTATTTCCTATTAGCAACTCTGATAAAACAACAACTACTTACCTGAATGCCAAACTTGTGGCAAAATAAAGGTTACATTGTCGACACAGTGGGACCTGTCTACTGTACCCAGGGGCGCACTTTCTGACTATGTCCAAGCAACACAAGGGAGGATGCAACAGCCATAAAGTTGCAAGATGCAGCAAGGATCATGGCTGCTCAGGAACCGTAGCAGCTGGAATAGGAATGCCTTAGCAAGAGGCCCGATTCCTTGGAGGAGAACCTGTCACGACTCTTGAATGACAGGCGATTTTCCAGTACTCCTGCTCAGTAAGGCTAGGTCTTCATGCAAAACTGTAGCAAAAAAGCCAAATTTTGCAGTGATTTGGGGGGAAAATCAGAGCATGTAGGCACATTCACTGTGGAGCCCTGCTAGTAAGAGGGGAAGGAAGCTGTATCAGCACGTGAAGGCCACCAACTGGTCTCATCTACAGACCACACAAGCCAGAGTACATCTGCCAGAGGGCCACAAGGTGAAGCAGTTAAGGAACATATATTTAGTCTATTTGCATTATCCACAGAGTGTACACTATGAAGTGCTGTGGTTTTTTCCCCCTTCGGTGATTAACCCTTCAAATATAGTACACTAAACAGGGTTTAGGGTATGGCTTCCCATTGTTTCAGGAGGCACCTCACTAGCCAGAACTTGGTAATACCTATGCCTTACAACTCTCAGACTGAGTTTAAGGAGCTACCCTTAAGGGTTAAATCATTGCTATGACAATGGACTGTGAATTGCAACAAAAATTGTGCCAAAATTACTACATGTGCTAAAATTTGCCTGAAATTTTGACACTATGCAACTGAGCATGCCCCGAGAGCTTTCTGGTGAGAGGATAGCAGCACTATAAAAGGTTTTGGGTGCTACGTCACAGGAGAAGAGAATGGAGACTATGTAGAGCTGAGGTGCTGCTGAACAAAGGTGCAATTGCCTGCAGAGAGTGGCTGCCAAGAGAGGAGAGTAATGGCTGGAGCTGTAACAAGAGAACAGTGATGAGGGTGTGCCTTTTCGCCTGTAGCCAGAAGAGAGAGTATGTGCCGAGTCTCCAACCCAGTAGGACATCTAGACATCACAAGGATGCCAGGAAACCATGGTAGAGGAGAGATTCTGACCCTGAACTAGCATGGATCATTCAAAGCGAGTACTCCCACACGAGATACGGTGAGACTGGCTTCAGTAAAACTGCTAGGAGTGTACACCGTTCGGGCCATTACTAGCTGAACAAGTCTCTAAATTGTCTATAAAGTCATCTCCAAATGGGATTGACTTCTTCCAGACCTTTGTGTAAGAGCCTCGACCCAAACTGAGGATCCTCTGGTACTCTATTGGGCCAGTCCAATCCTGAACCTCGCTAGTAGTTGAAGTCCATGCCAAAAAGTAAAAACAGACATATTATAATAGAACACACTACAGTTTAATATTGCAACTAAATAGGCAACTTTTTCAGCCAAAGAGATCCTGTGTTTCATCTTATCCCGTACCATGAAGAAGTGGACACAGTTTGAGAAGCCCTTTTTTTTTTTTAATAGAAGGCCTCGTCAAATTTACGCACTGCAAGAAACCTACTCCACTTCCAGTCCCTCTCTCCCGTCACCACCATATTACAGTAGGTTTCTATATGGCCATTCGATCGGAAGCCTCCTGTATGACCAGACATTATCCTTTATGAAAAATATCCCTGTAGTGTGAAGAATGAAGCCAAATTTTGGAAAGTCAGCATAAAAGATTTGAATGCGGGCCTGGCAGAGTGTTATAAAATATACATGACTTTTATCTATCATTTATGTCTAGATTAGCTGATCCACATGAAATACCAAGCTGAATTATTCAGTAGTGTTTATGCAGTCATCACTGACTTGTTTTACCTTCAGCATGAGGCCATCTACCCGGATGTCGATATGCTCGTCTGACTTTGAGCTGTCGTTCAACATGTACATCGCCATGAACTGGTCGACGCTCTGCCTCAGGTCCAGGATAAATTGGTTCAGCCACAAAATGCTCCGCTCATCCACGGTTAACTGCAGAGCATTCAACTGGACATAGAGGTTGGGACTTGGTACTATGGGAAATACATTTTTTTAAGATTATGTTAGGATAATTGCACATTAAACAACATTTGAGTTTTAGGCATATATATAAAAACTTGAGTATCTGGGCAAGTTCACACTGCATGGGTCATACTCGTTGGCCATGGCCCCTTCTCTCACTTTTCCCTCCTCTCCAAGTTGCAGACATCCTTCGGCCCTTAGGTGTGGTAGTTGCTGTCACTTTTGCCTGCCTCTTAAAGCGCTAGTGCATGTACCCATTTTTCCCATCCCCAACCTATCCAGGCACTTCCCAGGTTAGTTAAGGCATTGTTCCCCCACTGGAAGGTGCCTAAACAATAAAGTCCCTTGTGTTTCACATGAAAGTGTTCCAGTATTCTGCTTGCTACCCGGTTTTGACCTACCCATTTCAACCTTGGCCTGTTTTCTTACTAAGTCTTGCCCAAATGCCACCTGTCCTATCCTCCAGCCTGTTATACTGACTCTGTACTTGCATATTCCACTACTACTATGCTTCGGTGTCTTTTGGCCCACTCGGGTCAGCTGTTATTGTACTGAGACTATTTCTGGAATAACATTCAAAAGGCTCCCTGCGGCGAAGACCAGATCCCTCAAAATGGGACTAACAGGTGAAGACCAGGTGACCCTTCAGAACATCCCTTGAGAGTAGAGTAAAGCCAAATCAGTCAGTCCCACAGTGGGTCCACTTGAAAGCATGTGCCTAAGGCATCCATAGGAGGGAAGGGCACCGCTTTACAACTAAAATAAATAGTTATGTTTGTGTAACTTTAGTGATGCTGACCATCTTGCTTTGAAAGCAGTTTAGCAGCAATAAAATCAGCACACCACTATCTGTGTGCTGATAACATCCAGATTTGCTGTACAGAGGTCTATCATAGAGTTTATGACTTCCTCACTCTCTGGCTTCTCCATTCTGCACCGCAGGGGTTAAGATTCCTTCCTTCTGTCTCACTCTAAAGGTGTAAGGAGGAAGAGCACCCAGATTACAGGGATTTAGCCTTGAAGAAACAGGCAGATATGGTGTGTCATGGTAGAAGGGGAATTAGAGTGTACTGTACTGTAGTTTGTGCATGTATGGATGTAAGGTGTGTGTGTGTGTATACACACATACACACACACACACACACACACACACACACACATTTGTTTCTGTAATTCTGCATCTACATATACATTTGTGCATATGTACATTTATGTGTGGGCACTATGGATGACATATTAATGCCATACTTGCCAACTACCATGGAATGTCTGGGGGACTTCCTTGAAAAAAGGGGAGGTCTCCTGGACTCCCAGAAGATCCAGCAATGTCCCAGTTGCCGCGTTTTCTTTTAAATATCCTGAACTCTCCTCTCCTGCAGCCCTCTTCACGATTAGACACCGTTCCCGCACTAAGATGTTGTCTGTTGACTACAGTAGTCAGGGACCGAAGAAAACTGCAGCAACAGGGTGAGAATCAGCATATCATCTATGGAGTCTATTTTGAGGAAAACCCTGATCTGGGGTCTGTAGTAAGAGGGAGTCATGTCTGAGCATCTGTATTTATGGGGTCTTAGTATCTGTTAAGGGGATCTGGTCTAGCATCTGTATTTAGAAGGTTGGGCCTGTATTTGATTAGGGGGGTCTGGTGAAAAATCAGACTGGGAGGCCTATTGCATATAAATGGGCACAGCACAAGGTATGCCACCCTATGCACCTTTTTAAAATGTCTCTGATGTCTATTCTCAAAAGTATGATTCACACATCATTATTTACTATGCTGTCGTTTTCTGACCCAGGGTTTCTTCTGAATCACCAAAAATGGTATTCAGATGGAACCACCAAGCAGAAGTGAGAACTTTAATGAGTCAAATAGAATTACAGGCTAGAATGAGTTATTTTTGGTGAACAGCACATTGTAGTCGACTGCGCCATTCTGTCTTCCAATAATAAATTGAAAAGAATGGAAACCATGTCAAACGGCGATACCTCTGGAATCTGGCCAATTAAAACCGACAGCTCCATCCAGGGTTCTGTCTGAGTGCAGTTTTCAGTGATTGAGATAGAATCCCTGGACAAAAAGGCTGGGTGCACAGTAAAGCACTTACACGGAGCACATTCAGACTGTGTCTAGGGCAGCACCCCCTGCAGCTATAGCCCTGGGTCCACCCCCACTGCGTTACAGCATGTCTGTTTGGTGCATATTCCAAATGTATCCATAAGACCCCTTTCATCCAATCGATGGCAAAAGAGTATCCATTGGGGTCATGTAAAAAAAGTCTCTAACATGCCTAGTCTATCAAACCCTGCATGTCATATTGATATCTGGATTTTGTGCTATTTTCGCCTTCGGGTATCTAGTAGGGATGAGCGAGCGTACTCGGAAAAGCACTACTCACTTGAGTAATTTGCTTTATCCAAGTATCGCTGTGCTCGTCCCTGAAGATTCGGGTGCCGGCACCGAGCGGGGAGCTGCAGGGGAGAGCAGGGAGGAACGGAGGGGAGATCTTTCTCTCCCTCTCTCCCGCCCGCTCTCCCCTGCGACTCACCTGTCAGCCGCAGCGGCACCCGAATCTTCAGGGACGAGCACAGCGATACTCGGATAAAGCAAATTACTCGAGCGAGTAGTGCTTTTCCGAGTACGCTCGCTCATCTCTAGTATCTAGTAAGAAAAACTCCTCTGTTGCATTTTGCGGATTCACTATGGTTTACAAAGATTTTTTTTAAACTACTCCCTATAAACTACAGGCTGAAGCTAGTAAAGCCGATAATGATGTATCTTTGGGGATCCTGTAAGGTAATTCAGAGAAAGAGTTGTTCTTACTGGGGAAATTCTTTCCATCTGGGAAATAATATTCAGTAAATTCAATATGAATCGCAGACATTTCCTGGGGAAGATACAAGCTCTTCTTATAGCAAGAAATCATAGTCTTAGGGGAAGATCGACACTGATCCGCTGTGGACACCTGAAAAACAATAAATTTATAACAGTTCTGTCAAAAAGGTCATTGCAATATATATATATATATATATATATATATATATATATATATATATATATATATATATTAGGGCAGAAATAGAAGCAGTTTTGTTTTTTAACGTCTTAACATCCACAACTTATTCATGCACGGTCCCAGATTTTTACCTGCACTATGGCAAATATACAGCTCGGATCTAGAGAAACTGCTCTAATCCTGCAATTAGGCCAGAGCAAAGGTGCTCATACACCCTCAATAGTCATCGGCCAAACTTTCATTCAGTTAACAGCCGTTCCTCCCGACTTCACTGATGTGCACACTTACTTCGGCCGAGCCCATGTCTTTTACATGGGGAGAAGGAGATAAGCCACAGCTAGACACGCTAGTGCAGTGTTCTCCAACTCCAGTCCTCAGGGACCGCCAACAGGTCATGTTTTCAGGATTGTCTCAGCATTACACAGGTAATTATTGTCAGTGCCTCAGACATTACCACCGGTGTTCTCACTATAGGATATCCTGAAAACATGACCTGTTGGTGGTCCCTGAGGACTGGAGTTGGGGACCCCTGCTCTAGTGGAACCAAAAGGATCAGGTGTTGAAATTCAATATCCCGGATTCCTCTTTTCCCAGTCATTAGGGGGAAAGTCCTTCATGCATTCAACAGTCATCTGGTTCCACCAACATCGGCAGTTCAGATGACTGTAGACTAATGTGTATGAGGGCTTTTAGTGTCGTTAAACTGTGAGGGTATATGTATATATTGCCATATGTTTTTTATGCTTTTATACCTGTATGCAAGTTCTATTCAAAGTTAAAATGAGAAAAACTTATGTCGCCTTACATCAGATATTCCAAAAGTTTGCAAGGCTGAGAGACATGTGTCCAGAAATTCAGAGATGATACAGAACCGAACACGAAGGCCGTGTGCTTGGCTGTTTTCCCAGAGGCGCCGTATCAAGATAACGACTGTTTAACTACGTATATGATTATCAGTGTCTCAGCCGGAAATCCGGACTTAACATATATGGTTATGCGGTGAATTTGAGCCAATGAGACCATCACCCATTCCTAGTGATGAGACCAAAGGGTATAAGATCCCATGTAATCTGTAATAAAGTGCGCAGTTATGTCCCCGTGTGAGGAACTATACCAGACCTCCGTGTGTGGTGTCTCTTCTTTACCGCCGGCAGCGGGGCATTGGGGTGGGCCTGATTGGTGCTGTACGCAGAATTTCCCTGACAAAACCATCAAGTTGCTAAAAAATTATCTGGACTTTGAGGATCACAACATTATGATTGTTAGGAGGTTAAAAATTAAGACTTTTCCATTGCAGGGTATTGGATTAGTTAACATTTGATTTGCAAGCTTTTGATTTAATATAAATGGTGCTTTACAACCCTAGTGCACCCAGAAAACTGGGGGTTTTGGTGTGGGTGGGGGGGTGGAGGAGGCGGACAATATTTTTGAGACATTTAAAATAAATATACATATATGTTACTCAGTGTTCTGAATACTGAGGAACGGAAGACATTAAGAATAAGAAGGAGTTGCCTCTTCAGGCTCGTCATCTGTCAGGTTCTTAAATGGCTTTTCTGTGTATGTCGGTTTCTGGCTAGGTTTTCTCTGGAGTCCTTTATTTTAGCTGTCCAGCCATCCATAAATCCCATCTGCAACAAATTACATTCTTGGAGGAGGATGGATGCTGGGAGGCAGATATGATATGAAAGGGAAACTTACATCTATAGTCTTTAGATTAGACAAACACTTATGTCTCAGGGCTAATACCCTGTTTCCCTGGAAATAAGACATACCCTGAAAATAAGACATGGCATGATTTTCCAGAATTTTTGAGGATGCAAAATGATATTTCAGGCTTTTTGAGGATGCTTGAAATATAAGCCCTACTCAAAAATTAAGCCCTGCTAACAGTTAATTAAAAAAGTCTATTTAAATAGTGTCCAGACAGCTATACATGTAAAAAAGTTAAACCTTTTTGAACAAAAATTAATATAAGACACTGTCTTATTTTCAGGGAAACAGGGTATGTACTCATGGACAACTATTTATGCGTGTGTGGGGAGTCATCCAAGATTTTGACATTTCCCATGTAGGAAATAAAAAAAACCAGAAGTATATCTAATATATGTACCATTGAAATTCTCCACCTGAACTATGCAGTAACTGTCACCAACAGTCCCTTGGGGACCAGGCTGCGGTGACATTGTGTTCATGACTGTCTCCATTAATTCCTTGGGTGTTATAACCACATATCATCACTCAGCTACCATTACTAAGGCCTACAAACAGGCCCGATGGGGACCATTTCTAAGGATACGTCCAAGGCGTAAATGCTGTTCATTTTACACATCCACAATGGTGCAGATTTTCCTTACCCATTTCTGCAAAGATTTTACTAAAGCTCTGCTCACATTTCCCCCCCCCCCAAAAAAAAAAAATCGACTTGCTGTGTGGATTTAAAGTCTACAGGCGTTTGCTGCATTTCACCCTTTGCGATACATAGGGTGAAATCTGCTGCAAATTTTCATACAACACGTGGTTTGTGCTGTTGCGGCAAAATGCCACTAGAGGGCACAAGCGTGGAGTTACCAGATAATGACGTCATATAACGGAGGAATACAATACCAGAGCTCACACAAGTATGGTTTCAGTAAAATATTCCTAGCTGACCACAATCAGGCAGCTTTATTTATAGCCCCATACATTGGGGTGTTACAACATCATTGGACGGTTTTCAATCCCACATCTGATTGGTTACTTTAGACATTAAACTGCATTCATTGGATACATTCTGATTTTCTTGACAGAGTTCCAAGTGGCGCAGTAGAAATTTCTTACAGTTCTTATCTTATCTCAACATATGTGTCCCTGCTCATAGCTAAAAGCACACGGTCACGTGTACATTCCATGCTTACTCTGTAACGTAGGTAATAATTCAAACATCACACACACACACACACACACACACACACACACACACACATATATCACACACACACACACATATATAACACACACACACACATATATAACACACACACACACACACACACACACACATATATCACACACACACATATATCACACACACACCACACACACACCACACACACACCACACACCACACACACACCACACACACACACACCACACACACACCACACACACACACCACACACACACCACACACACACCACACACACACCACACACACCACACACACACACACCTTCCCTCTCCATGACGTAAAGTGTACGTCATGGGAGCAGGGCCCTTTCCGCAAAATGATGTACCCTTACGTCATAGGGACGATCTTGCGCTATCCCGCAGCTGGTAACATCTAATTGGGATTTTATTCATAGATTTCCAAGAAGAACAACAGAGGGACAGACCAATGAAGAGTTCTAACAAAAGAGGTTACAAAATCATTTCCTGGAGCATGCAAGTATTCACTAGAAAGAGGTCAGGAAAGCAGGTGGATCCTCTTTACCCTGTAGAGGTGCACAACACAGAAGGGCCTGTAGAGGGCTGCAGACAGGACTTCTGCTGCTAGGGTTAACACCAAGGGGTGGAGCAGGAACCAGATAAAAGCCAGTTCTTGCCAAAAGCAAGAGAGAGAGGACCAGTGCAGCAGGCTGGTGGCCTAGCAGTGGCCAGAGTCCGACAGGGGTGACAACCCTGGACTCACACCCAAGTGGGGTGCATATGAACGGTGTATATTGACGTTGGATGATATTGCTGTGTACCACTAAAAGTTATGGTACTTGTACTTTAAATGACAGGTAGTCCGGGGAGCTGTGTCTCATACTCACCTGGTCCCCCTTTCCTGTGTTGTTCCCAGGTGTAGTCAGCATGCACACACAAGCTCGACTCTTTTCAGAAGGCTGTGTGCCCATTCCCATTTACCTCTATGGGATTGTGTGCGCAGCATTCTGAAAGGAGTTAAGTTTGCTTTGAACGCACCAACTTTACTAGTAAACACCGCAGGAACAGGAAAATTGATGAGTATGGCTCCCTGGATTCCACATCACCTAAACTATAAGCACCATAACCTACTTTAAGGTGCTTAGAGTCGATGACAGGTTCCCAGTTTACACTTCGCATGAGAATAAGGACCTCTACCCAAAAGAAGAGATTTTTTTCCATCCACTAACCACATTTATTATGCGTCCACCGGATAGGTTATGTATTAAAATCCTGGAAGACCCCACTGATCACTATAACAGGGGTCTACCATTTGTGGTTCCTCCTCACTAGAACATCCACACAAAGGAGGCGCTGTATGGAGTGGCAATCAAGCATGTACTTTACTGCACCATAAACCGGTAGGGTGGATACTTGACAGCCAAACAACAACGATCTAAGCATAGAAATACAGATCTAATATAGAAGCACGATAAAAAAGTGTTAGGATGTTTGCGATGTAATGTCACTCACTTGATAAATATTAAAATCAGCAAGTCTAACCACAAAAGAGCTGGATAATAGTTTGGATTGGAGTTGCTCCAACGTTGCTGTAGGAAACGACCCGCTGGATTCAGAGCCTGAAAAGACGAATATATATTAAACTGCTGACAAAATTAATAAGTGCGCCCCCCCATACTTATACAATGCATTAGGAATGACGGTAAAACATATGGAATTAACCCTTTGCAATCCAATTTTGGATTTAGGATTTCCTAGGGGGTTTTTCTCTTTCTGCCATTATACAACGACACCATCTGCTGGCTAGAGCCAGTACTGCAGTATGGGACATGCTGGAGAGGCCCCCGAAAACAGAGCGGCCAGTAATATAAAGTAAGAATACCCTGCCGGACATATTCCGACATCGGAGCTGTACAGCCTTCAGTCAGAATGTCTTTAGACGTCAGACAGTGGATTGGAAAGAGTTAAACTAAATGTACAATTAGTCTATGAATAGATTGCAATAAAGCCCTTATTTTACTCCAGAGCTGAGATCACAATTCTACAGGTTTCTGAGCTAACCTAGGATTCCTCACTGACTCCATGCCCATAAAGAGCTTCGTACAGCGGGAGTTTTCGTCTTCCAGACGTCTTACAGTAGTCTGGTCTAGACAGGTTATCTGTCTTGCTACATTACAGAAGCTCAGCTCATCTGGAAGGGATATTTCCGTCCACAGACACGTTGACCGTTTGCAATAGAACAAAGCAGAATTGTAAATGCAGCTTTAGTTGGCTGAAATGCTTCCCAAACTTTTTCATGGATCCAGCTGGTTTCCATTTCCTCCTTTTGAAGTTGTTAGTTAAAACCTCATTATGTAAAGTTTGCTAAACTTAAACAGGCAGTCTGGGGCAAAAACAGTTCTCAAGTACTCATTTGGGCTAATTGAAAGTCCCTCGGAGTAAAAAGCAGCTACATAAAGATCTCCTCCTGGCAGCCCCATCTCTTGGTGGTCCTGCACAGATATTGGACATGCTGTAATCATTTTTAACCCCTTAAGGACCAAGCTGTTTTGTACCTTAAGGACCAGACACTTTTTAGGGATTTTACCCATGTGGCGGTTTTACTGCTCTATTTTTTTTCCTTTAGCTACCAAAATTATTTTTGCTGCGTTTTTTTTTCCGTGACATATAGGACTATTTTTTTTTATATCTTTTTCACTAACTTTTTTTTCCCGGTTTTTGTTTTATTGTGGGAAAGAAGCTAAAAAAAATTCATTTTTTTAACATAATTTTTTTTAAATTATTTTTATGTTTACACTAAAATAAAGTATGGGAATGGGTTCCTCTATTTGTTTCGGACATTTTGATATATAGTATGTATGGTTTTGGTTTACAGGGCGCATACGGTGACGGTTTTTGTTGGCGTCGGCTTTGTGTTATTCTCTTTCTTTTGTATGTATTGTTGTTTTATTCATTTATTATGTCCCCCATGACGTCATATAAGACCTCTGGGGGACAATCACATTTTTTTTTTCTTTATTTGACACTTTCCCACTGTAGCTGGGGTGTCCATAGGAGCCCTAGTTACAGGGCAGAGCAACCCCTGTGGTGACATTAGTCACCTGCAGAGCTGCCAGGATCTAGTCTGACCCTCCAGCTCTGCAGTAGCAGGGAATCCCAGGAGGTCACATGACCCCCCGAGGCTCCCGTACATCTTACTTTCACTTTCCCTATACAGTGCTCATTGAGCACTGTATATCGGGGAAGCAGAAGGCAGAAAGGGTTAAAAACCCCTCCTGCCTTCTGCTCCGGGTTATCAGCTGTCACTAACAGCTGATAACCGTTTCCTGCCTCTGGCTGATTGCAGAGCAGGAGATTTAAAGCACCGGTGCTCTAAAAGCCCAGGACCAGCCGCCGTAACTTTACTGTGGCTGGTCCTAAACGGGTTAAGGGCTTTGCAACAAAAAGGAAACTCCTTGTATGTAAACAAATGACAAGCTAATCCCAGAAAATCTCACCTGGGTGGGAATACTGCTGGGGTATGTTGGGCATGGATTTTGTAGGCGACCCAGAACCATGATCCTTTACTGCTTGCTTCAACATATCCACATTACACTTAAACTCCTGAAGCAACTCCTGCGCCCAAGCACATCTCGTCTTGGTGGCATCTCCGTAATACATCCAGTGGCTGCAGCTGTCATCTGGGAACATGAGAGTCACAAGTGAACATGTAGAGAGTCAAGCGCTGTACAAACTGACACATTTACTATTAGACAACATTAAATTGGGGCTTAATAATGAAAATACCGGCTGAAAAAGCAAAGGTGGAGACGCTGCTCATAATCCAGCACCAATCATAGCCTACTGATGCCAGATTAAAGGAATGAATTATATATATTTATGTACTGCCATGTAGGTTTGACTTTAAAACCCCGGACGCTGCCAACTGTTTTCAAACAGATTGGTTTATGATCATCATGTAATAACTTTGGATATTTTAATATTCATTGTATTAATAACTAGTATTCACCATATAGGACAAAAAAAAGCACAATACAAACCTTCCCTATGATATGGGTAATAGTCCACTGTTAGCTGACAAAATGACAACTGCATGGCTCCTCCCGTAATTCTCCTGTCCAAAACTGTAAAAGAAGTGTTAATTTATACATATAAAGTGAAGGATAAAGCTAATAGAAAAGCTACAGGTAACCCTAACCCCAAGTAGACGTATACTTGTGCTGTATATGTGTGCATCGGTCATGTTTCTTAACTATTTATCACCATCCAACATCACTCACCCGTCACTCTATGCTTTCCCTATATCCAACCTCTGCTCTCTCAACCGTCCCTCTAACCTTTCCCTTTACCCAACCCTCTCTCACCAGTTACCTGATCCTTTCCCTATACACAACCCTCTCCTGTTTTTACTGCTCATCCTATCTTTCCCCTACACCGTCTCGCATACCACTCATCCTGTCCTAACCCTGTCTCACCAGTCACCCTATCCTTTCCATACACCCAACCCTTACCTTTATCTCACTCGTCACCATATGCTATGCCTACGTCCAACCCTACCCTCTCGCTTACCTGTCACCCCATCCTTTTCCTATACCCAACCTTTTACTCTCTCACCCGTCATCCTATACTTTTCCTATACTAAACGCTCTTCTGTTTTTCCCCCGTCACCTTATCCTTTCTCCATACTGAAACCTCTCTCT